>NC_034179.2:68115184-68185184 GCF_002021735.2 Oncorhynchus kisutch
TAGGTTGTGATAGAGGTTTTGCCCATTTAATATAGGATGACGATACTGGACAAATGAGACTAAGGGAATGGGGGTACAGATGGGTATTTGCTCAATGCCTTGCTATGCCAATGTCTGTCCAGCTTGGTGATGGGTCACTGCTTTCTTCATATGCTCTGCCTGGTGTCATTTTCGCTCTGTGGCTTGATTGTGACATCACTGTGTCGGGATCCCACTTCTGACACCAACAGTACCCAGTTTGGATGTGAGACATTCATTGTGGTTCTTTTGAGGCAAAGTGCTCCTGTATAATGTGACCACCACTAGTCCTTTATCTTATAGTGTGCCATTCAGCCATCAGTATGCTCAACTTGAAAGGAAGCCAGAGGAAGAGGAAGTTGCTTTTTGATGTCCGTAAAGTTCAGGGTGGTGGCTGGCCTCTTAAAGCCTGTGGCTCCCGCTGTGCTCTGTTCCAGATGACTTTGGTGGGCCGCAGCCTGGGCCTTTCCTAGAGAGTGGTGTTCATCCCTCCATGCCTTCATCCAGCATAGCCTCAGCCTCAATGGTAAGAGCAAAGCCGGGGCAAGAGAGGTCAAGGGGGCTTACCAGTGGGGCACAGAGAGAGACTCATAAAGAAAGACATAGTCTATGATTTTTCAATTCTCCAGCCTATGTACCCTTCTAAACATTTTCTATTTCACTGTGATATGTCTAACTCATTTCAGTTGGTAGGCTTTTTTACATTGTTATAAAGTATCTGGACACTAAGTTTGGGTAACAGATATTCTGCTACAGTGAGGTTAATGGTTGGGATATTATTGCTTTCCCTGACAGGGTTCTTCTTCCTTCTGTAACCATTTGCATATGCACATACAGACTACTAGCATTGGTATTGTAATATCTACTGAGCTACGTTATATAATCAGAAATGATTGTGTGTAGGTAGAGCTTGACGCATTTCCGTATTCTGACGCAGAATCGGAGTTCCTTCTACATTGGTATTTGAACATTGTGAAACATTGCAACCTCCTGAATAAGCCCTGCAGGTTTACCAGACCATTTCTCTTGCTTTAATAGGGTCGGCTCAAAGAAAGGCCTTGGCAAAGTGCTGTTATCAGAGGCAGCAGGGAAAGAAAAGTAACAAGGGGATCCCTAATGAAGAACAAGATTTAGAAAGAGGCAGATAATGAATACTCATTATCATTTCAGGAAAAGGATTGCATGAGGACCATCTCCTGAAAATGGTTGAAATGATAGTTTAATCGTAGATATCACATTGTGCACACGGAACGTATGATTGTGCCCAGTTAAAAGCCTGGTCAATTTGCATGATGTTAAAAACCTGTCTGGTTGAATGATTTTGTGATTATATTCAGACGGACTGGTGAGATTGTCAGAGACCGAGGCAGATGAAGTGACTAACCATTTGATGGCCATCTGTACCTGAGAGAGAGATTTAACTTATTCAGTACATGCATGATAGACTTATTCGTTATATTGTCACAGATGTGTCATTCCACCCAATAATTTAACCTATAACGGAGGCTCGAATTGTTTTGTTTGTTAGGTCACATAGTCAGGCCAATGACACACAACCGCTTACCCTGAGCTACACACTTGCTCATGTTTCTTTTAAGCAGGGTGAATTTATGGCTTATTTGGCAACAATTTCTGGAAATACCATGTGTTTCTAATGCCTATTTTTATTTTTTTACAGAATGTTCTAGTAGCCACCAGTAAGAGTGAATGATAAACCCTGGATCTGAGTGTTGGCCCTGTGTTTCAGATACGTTCCTGCGGGGTCTCCCCCGGCCCATCCCGCTGCCTGGCGACGGCCAGAACCCGTCTCGGGTGGACCAGCGCCCACTGCTGTGCCCACTGAGCCGCCCCGATGCCAGCAGCTTTGCCACCAGCCTCCGAGAACTGGAAAAAGTAGGACATGTCACGTGTACATAGGCACATTGACATTCTTACAGACACAGTGCTAGGTTCAGACAATGTTCCCTCTAAGCTGCGTACGGGCGCGCGCTCCCCCGGGACTGCCGCGCATAAGAAATATCAGCCCGCGCAGAGAAGCACAAGATTGAACTTGAATTGCCAATATTAACGACTTTCAATTCAACATACCGAAACAAAAATGAACTATGCAAGACTTAGTATGCAAAGCTAACTATGCAAGAGATTTTCTTGTAGGCAGAACACACCGGAGTAGGATTCTATTGCATTGACAGGCACGACTCAGCCTGTACTCTACAGACCGGTGCGGCAAAACCAGTATCCCAATGTGCAAATACACCTTTGCCATATATGGATCTGAGTCATTCACTTTGCACGGGACTGTGTTTACACCATGAGTGGTTGTGAGTAGATATGCACATAGATGTGCATATTTGTTCATAATCGTTGCTAGTAAGTGAGCTATTAACCCATTTATAGCTAGTCAGCAATGGGGGAGTTGTTGCTTCCTACAAGAGCACAAAAGCAAGTCAGGTTAAGACATTTTTTTTTCAGCAGGCCCAAATGTGTTCAGTACCGGGGAAAAAATGAGAGAACATTGGACACGTGCTAGGTACAGACACGGTGCTACAGTAGGTTCAGACACAATGCTAGGTTCAGACAAATCAAATGTATTTATTAAGCCCTTTTTACATCAGCAGAAACCCAGCCTAAAACCCCAAACAAAAAGCAATGCAGATTTAGAAGCATGGTGGCTAGGAAAAACTCCCTAGAAAGGCAGGAACCTAGAGAGGAACCAGGTTCTGAGGGGTGGCCAGTCCTCTTCTGGCTGTGCCGGGTGGAGATTATAAGAGTACGTGGCCATTTAAGGCCAGATCATTCCTCAAGATGTTCAAATGTTCATAGATGACCAGCAGGGTCAAATAATAATCACAGTGGTTGTAGAGGGTGCAACAGGTCAGCACCTCAGGAGTAAATGTCAGTTGGCTTTTCATAGCCGAGCATTCAGAGGAAATTGTAGAATTAGAGGGAGCATACCTAAGATCACACAGGACACCAGATGAGACAGGAGGACAGACTGACCTTAGCCCCCCGGCACATAGACTATTGCAGCATAGATAATGGAGGCTGAAACAGGGGTCAGGATACTGTGGGCCCCGTCTGACAATACCACCGGACAGGGTCAAACAGGCAGGATATAACCCCACCCACTTTGCCAAAGCACAGCCCCCATACCACTAGAGGGATATCAACAGACCACCAACTAAGAGTAGGGGTGTTTAACCCTGGTGTCCTGGCTAAATTCCCAATCTGGCCCTCAAACCATCACAGTCACCTAATAATCCCCAGTTTACAATTGGCTCATTCATCCCCCTCCTCTCCTCTGTAACTATTCCCCAGGTCGTTGCTGCTAATGATAACGTGTTCTCAGTCAACTTACCTGGTAAAATAACGGATAAATAAATAAATAAAAGTTGAGACGCGCGGAGCTAGGTTGAACACAGAGGGTGTGTTCGTAAATCACAGCGGCAGTCAAGCAACCAAGCTAACAGGCTAAGGTTGGCTAGCTTGCTAGCTACTTCCAGACACAAATGAGAACACCTCACTCTGAGCAGTTTACTTGCCCTAACAGAGCTGTTTTCATGTTATCCAGAACATTGCTGACTAACTGTGATGCTGGCAACAATTTAATTAAGCTTTTTTCCCCAACGTTTACTGGCACCGGCCATATTCAACGGGTGTTGGACGTTTGTAAATTCATCAGTTATTCTGCACTCTGGCACACTCAGATGAAAGTGCTCTGAAATCGGAGTAGATAACCAGAGTGAATTTACAAACACACCCAGAGCTCGTTTCAGTTAGATAATACTAAGATCATAACAAACACATCCCATAACACAGGCAGATACTTCTAATACTTCTAGTCTTTAGATGTGCATGCATGCATGTAAAAAAGGTTGGGACACACCTACTCAATCAAGGGTTTTTCTTTAGTTTTACTATTTTCTACATTGAAGAATAATAGTGGATACATCAAAAGGATGAAATAACACATGGAATCTTGTAGTAACCCAAAAAGTGTTAATCAAATCAAAATTATTTGACATTCTTCAAAGTAGCCACCCTTTGCCTTGATGACAGCTTTGCACACTCTTGGCATTCTCTCAACCAGCTTCACAAGGAATGCTTTTCCAACAGTCTTGAAGGAGTTCCCACATATGCTGAGCACTTGTTGGCTGCTTTTCCTTCACTCTGTGGCCCAACTCAGGTTGGGTGATTGTGGAGGCCAGGTCATCTGAGGCAGCATTACATCACTTTCCTTCTTGGTCAAATAGCCCTTACACAGCCTGGAGGTGTGTTGGGTCATTGTCCTGTAGAAAAACAAATTATGGAACCACTAAGCGCAAACCAGATGGGATATCGCTGCAGAATGCTGTGGTAGCTACGCTGGTAAGTGTGCCTTGAATTCTAAATAAATCACAGACTGTGTCACCAGCAGAGCACCTCCACACCATCACACCTCCTCTGTGCTTCATGGTGGGAACTACACATGTGGAGATCATATGTTCATCTACTCTGCGTCTCACAAAGACACAGCGGTTGGAACCAAAAATCTAATTTTTGAACTCATCAGACCAAAGGACAGATTTCCACCAGTCCAATGTCCATTGCTCGTGTTTCTTGGCCAAAGCAATTCTCTCCTTCTTATTGATGTCCTTTAGTAGTGGTTTCTTTGCAGCAATTTCGACCATGAAGGTCTGATTCACACAGTCTCCTCTGAACAGTTGATGTTGAGATGTGTCTGTTACTTTAACTCTGAAGCATTTATTTGGGCTGAAATCTGAGGTGCAGTTAACTCTAACTTATTCTCTGCAGCAGAGGTAACTCTGGGTCTTCCTTTCCTGTGGGATCCTCATGAGAGCCAGTTTCATCATAGCGCTTGATGGTTTTTGCGACTGCACTTCAAAAAACATTCAAAGTTCTTGAAATGTTCTGTATTGACTGACCTTCATGTCTTAAAGTAAGGATGGACTGTCATTTCTCTTTGCTTATTTGAGCTGTTCTTGCCATAATATGGACTTGGTATTTTACCAAATAGGGCTATATTCTGTATACCAGCCCTACCTTGTCACAACACAACTGATTGGCTCAAACCCATTAAGAAGGATAGAAATTCCACAAATGAACTTTTAAGAAGGCACACCTGTTAATTGAAATGCATTCCAGATGACTACCTCATGAAGCTGGTTGAGAGAATGCCAAGAGTGTTCAAAGCTGTCATCAAGGCAAAGGGTGGCTACTTTGAAGAATCTCAAATATAAAATATATTTTGATTTGTTAAACACTTTTTTGGGGGGGGTTACTACATGATTCCATATGTGCTATTTCATTGTTTTGATTTCTTCACTATTATTCTACCATGTAGAAAGTAGTAAAAATAAAGAAAAACCCCTGGAATGAGCAGGTATCCAAACTTTTATATTTGATGTGAATTTGCCTATATCTGTGTGATCATAGTGTGGCTGGTACTGGGGTCCTATGAACTGGGAGGATGCAGAGATGAAGCTGAAGGCCAAGCCAGACGGGGCGTTCCTGGTGAGGGACAGCTCTGACCCCCGCTACATCCTCAGCCTGAGCTTCCGCTCCCAGGGGGTCACACACCACACGCGCATGGAGCACTACAGAGGTGAGTTACACACACACACAAGCAAGCATGCACATACACACACACACGCTATAGGTACTCTACGTTAGGGGTGTTCCAATCTGGCTATACTTTGTCATCGTATCTATAAATTGACAGTTGCTAGTCAAATTGGATGATACTCGTGTTCAGAAAAAACGTGGAAGTGTTTAATATGCTTAAGTAGATGTTGGCAAAATGTAAATCTCCCTGCACGTTTAAAGACCAAACTAGCTGCAGATGTGGAGCAGCGTGCGGAGGGATGTCTTGTCTGTTTCTGTGTGTGCAGCGACCAGACAGGTTTGTTGTCACTCAGAGTGCGCATCGGAGGTTAATCTTTCTACCCTAGCCCCGCTTGTTAGCAATGTGCAGAGTATCTAACAGGAGACCGTAGTAATCTGAATTGTCAGACTGAAACATGCGGGGAGAAGTGATCGGTGAAGTTATGAAGTGAAGGGGGTGGACGGAGAAATACAGCTTCACTCTATCCAGTCGGAGAAGCAGGATCGACGTAGAACCCGCCCATTTCTTTACAGACGGGCAAGCTAACCAGTTGAGTTGTTTAGACCACATAGCACCTCACACTTTATTTAAAGATGCACGCTGGCACCCGAAAATGTTTTTTTGTTGTTCCGTTCACTGATAATAATATAAAATCGCATTGGTGTCAGCAATTGCCCATATCTTTTACGATCCTGTTCTGTCAGACTACTCTGCACGCCCCTGCTCTACATGTGCTCTCATGCAGCACTTTTAACTGAAGATGTAAGCCATGTACACACACGTTGGATGGTTTTATGTCGGGTCTTGCCATTGGATGGTTTCATGTCAGGTCTTGCCATTGGATGGTTTCATGTCGGGTCTTGCCATTGGATGGTTTCATGTCGTGTCTTATTGATTGGTCTTTTTCTCTCTTTCTTCACAGGAACCTTCAGCCTCTGGTGTCACCCAAAGTTTGAGGACCGCTGTCATTCTGTGGTAGAGTTTATCGAAAGGGCCATCATGCACTCCAAGAACGGGAAATTCCTCTACTTCCTGCGCTCACGGGTCCCAGGTAAGAACCTACCAATCAGAGTGGGACAATGCTAAATGACTGCTCTGTCGCTGTATATGGATCTGAATCATAGGTTACATACAGCACCATTTTAAAGTTGCTATTACTAACACTTATTTAGCACTGGGTTTTCTTAACTAATTAGGCCTTAGGTTTGTTTTGACTTTACTATATTTTCACAATTAGTGTTGTATTTATATATGGTGGAGGATGTAGTTCACTCTCTAGGGTAGAATTTAGTATGCTTATGATGTGTGTTCCTGCCACTGATGTACATTAATATGTGTGTGACCAGTGTTCTCCTCCAGGCCTCCCCCGACCCCGGTCCAGCNTTTTCTCTCTCTCTCCTATTTCTCTCTCTTCTCTCGCTCTCCTATTTCTCTCTCTCTCTTTTCTCTCTTCTCTATTTCTCTCTTATTTCTCTCTCTATTTCTCTCTCCCCTCTCTCTCTCTATTTCTCCTCTCTCTCTTCTCTCTCTCTATTTCTCTCTCTATTTCTCTCTCTATTTCTCTCTCTATTTCTCTCTCTATTTCTCTCTCTCTATTTCTCTATTTCTCTCTCTCTCTCTCTCCTCTCTCTCTCTCTCTCTATTTCTCTCTCTCTCTCTATTTCTCTTTCTCTCTCTCTCTCTTCTATTTCTCTATTTTCTCTCTCTCTCTCTCTCTATTTCTCTATTTCTCTCTCTCTTTCTCTCTCTATTTCTCTCTCTCTATTTCTCTCTCTATTTCTCTCTCTATTTCTCTCTCTCTCTCTATTTCTCTCTCTCTCTTTCTCTCTCTGTTGCCTCAGACGACGTGTGGGTTTCTTTCTTTAGACCATGTTCTAGTAGGTTAGCACCCAATTAGCATTAGTAATGTGGTCGATGCCAAGGCTGAGAACGTCATCAGACTGAAGATGCACAGAAGTCACGATGCAGTCATGATCAGACAACGGTCTGGGGAGTGCTTGCGTTGCTATGGTACAGGTCGCTTTTCTATGACTAAAGATCCCACGTTTTCCTATTAGCCTACTTCATACCTATGCCTCTAGCTACTAAAGCCCTTCTGGTTCCTCTGCCTGGGCATCCGGCCACACTTCCTCAACACACAACAATCATTAGAGGCTTAACATCTAGGTTGTGATAGAGGTTTTGCCCATTTAATATAGGATGACGATACTGGACAAATGAGACTAAGGGAATGGGGGTACAGATGGGTATTTGCTCAATGCCTTGCTATGCCAATGTCTGTCCAGCTTGGTGATGGGTCACTGCTTTCTTCATATGCTCTGCCTGGTGTCATTTTCGCTCTGTGGCTTGATTGTGACATCACTGTGTCGGGATCCCACTTCTGACACCAACAGTACCCAGTTTGGATGTGAGACATTCATTGTGGTTCTTTTGAGGCAAAGTGCTCCTGTATAATGTGACCACCACTAGTCCTTTATCTTATAGTGTGCCATTCAGCCATCAGTATGCTCAACTTGAAAGGAAGCCAGAGGAAGAGGAAGTTGCTTTTTGATGTCCGTAAAGTTCAGGGTGGTGGCTGGCCTCTTAAAGCCTGTGGCTCCCGCTGTGCTCTGTTCCAGATGACTTTGGTGGGCCGCAGCCTGGGCCTTTCCTAGAGAGTGGTGTTCATCCCTCCCATGCCTTCATCCAGCATAGCCTCAGCCTCAATGGTAAGAGCAAAGCCGGGGCAAGAGAGGTCAAGGGGGCTTACCAGTGGGGCACAGAGAGAGACTCATAAAGAAAGACATAGTCTATGATTTTTCAATTCTCCAGCCTATGTACCCTTCTAAAACATTTTCTATTTCACTGTGATATGTCTAACTCATTTCAGTTGGTAGGCTTTTTTTACATTGTTATAAAGTATCTGGACACTAAGTTTGGGTAACAGATATTCTGCTACAGTGAGGTTAATGGTTGGGATATTATTGCTTTCCCTGACAGGGTTTCTTCTTCCTTCTGTAACCATTTGCATATGCACATACAGACTACTAGCATTGGTATTGTAATATCTACTGAGCTACGTTATATAATCAGAAATGATTGTGTGTAGGTAGAGCTTGACGCATTTCCGTATTCTGACGCAGAATCGGAGTTCCTTCTACATTGGTATTTGAACATTGTGAAACATTGCAACCTCCTGAATAAGCCCCTGCAGGTTTACCAGACCATTTCTCTTGCTTTAATAGGGTCGGCTCAAAGAAAGGCCTTGGCAAAGTGCTGTTATCAGAGGCAGCAGGGAAAGAAAAGTAACAAGGGGATCCCTAATGAAGAACAAGATTTAGAAAGAGGCAGATAATGAATACTCATTATCATTTCAGGAAAAGGATTGCATTGAGGACCATCTCCTGAAAATGGTGAAATGATAGTTTAATCGTAGATATCACATTGTGCACACGGAACGTATGATTGTGCCCAGTTAAAAGCCTGGTCAATTTGCATGATGTTAAAAACCTGTCTGGTTGAATGATTTTGTGATTATATTCAGACGGACTGGTGAGATTGTCAGAGACCGAGGCAGATGAAGTGACTAACCATTTGATGGCCATCTGTACCTGAGAGAGAGATTTAACTTATTCAGTACATGCATGATAGACTTATTCGTTATATTGTCACAGATGTGTCATTCCACCCAATAATTTAACCTATAACGGAGGCTCGAATTGTTTTGTTTGTTAGGTCACATAGTCAGGCCAATGACACACAACCGCTTACCCTGAGCTACACACTTGCTCATGTTTCTTTTAAGCAGGGTGAATTTATGGCTTATTTGGCAACAATTTCTGGAAATACCATGTGTTTCTAATGCCTATTTTTATTTTTTTACAGAATGTTCTAGTAGCCACCAGTAAGAGTGAATGATAAACCCTGGATCTGAGTGTGTGGCCCTGTGTTTCAGATACGTTCCTGCGGGGTCTCCCCCGGCCCATCCCGCTGCCTGGCGACGGCCAGAACCCGTCTCGGGTGGACCAGCGCCCACTGCTGTGCCCACTGAGCCGCCCCGATGCCAGCAGCTTTGCCACCAGCCTCCGAGAACTGGAAAAAGTAGGACATGTCACGTGTACATAGGCACATTGACATTCTTACAGACACAGTGCTAGGTTCAGACAATGTTCCCTCTAAGCTGCGTACGGGCGCGCAGCTCCCCCGGGACTGCCGCGCATAAGAAATATCAGCCCGCGCAGAGAAGCACAAGATTGAACTTGAATTGCCAATATTAACGACTTTCAATTCAACATACCGAAACAAAATGAACTATGCAAGACTTAGTATGCAAAGCTAACTATGCAAGAGATTTTCTTGTAGGCAGAACACACCGGAGTAGGATTCTATTGCATTGACAGGCACGACTCAGCCTGTACTCTACAGACCGGTGCGGCAAAACCAGTATCCCAATGTGCAAATACACCTTTGCCATATATGGATCTGAGTCATTCACTTTGCACGGGACTGTGTTTACACCATGAGTGGTTGTGAGTAGATATGCACATAGATGTGCATATTTGTTCATAATCGTTGCTAGTAAGTGAGCTATTAACCCATTTATAGCTAGTCAGCAATGGGGGAGTTGTTGCTTCCTACAAGAGCACAAAAGCAAGTCAGGTTAAGACATTTTTTTTTCAGCAGGCCCTAAAAATGTGTTCAGTACCGGGGAAAAAATGAGAGAACATTGGACACGTGCTAGGTACAGACACGGTGCTACAGTAGGTTCAGACACAATGCTAGGTTCAGACAAATCAAATGTATTTATTAAGCCCTTTTTACATCAGCAGAAACCCAGCCTAAAACCCCAAACAAAAAGCAATGCAGATTTAGAAGCATGGTGGCTAGGAAAAACTCCCTAGAAAGGCAGGAACCTAGAGAGGAACCAGGTTCTGAGGGGTGGCCAGTCCTCTTCTGGCTGTGCCGGGTGGAGATTATAAGAGTACGTGGCCATTTAAGGCCAGATCATTCCTCAAGATGTTCAAATGTTCATAGATGACCAGCAGGGTCAAATAATAATCACAGTGGTTGTAGAGGGTGCAACAGGTCAGCACCTCAGGAGTAAATGTCAGTTGGCTTTTCATAGCCGAGCATTCAGAGGAAATTGTAGAATTAGAGGGAGCATACCTAAGATCACACAGGACACCAGATGAGACAGGAGGACAGACTGACCTTAGCCCCCCGGCACATAGACTATTGCAGCATAGATAATGGAGGCTGAAACAGGGGTCAGGATACTGTGGGCCCCGTCTGACAATACCACCGGACAGGGTCAAACAGGCAGGATATAACCCCACCCACTTTGCCAAAGCACAGCCCCCATACCACTAGAGGGATATCAACAGACCACCAACTAAGAGTAGGGGTGTTAACCCTGGTGTCCTGGCTAAATTCCCAATCTGGCCCTCAAACCATCACAGTCACCTAATAATCCCCAGTTTACAATTGGCTCATTCATCCCCCTCCTCTCCTCTGTAACTATTCCCCAGGTCGTTGCTGCTAATGATAACGTGTTCTCAGTCAACTTACCTGGTAAAATAACGGATAAATAAATAAATAAAAGTTGAGACGCGCGGAGCTAGGTTGAAACACAGAGGGTGTGTTCGTAAATCACAGCGGCAGTCAAGCAACCAAGCTAACAGGCTAAGGTTGGCTAGCTTGCTAGCTACTTCCAGACACAAATGAGAGAACACCTCACTCTGAGCAGTTTACTTGCCCTAACAGAGCTGTTTTCATGTTATCCAGAACATTGCTGACTAACTGTGATGCTGGCAACAATTTAATTAAGCTTTTTTCCCCAACGTTTACTGGCACCGGCCATATTCAACGGGTGTTGGACGTTTGTAAATTCATCAGTTATTCTGCACTCTGGCACACTCAGATGAAAGTGCTCTGAAATCGGAGTAGATAACCAGAGTGAATTTACAAACACACCCAGAGCTCGTTTCAGTTAGATAATACTAAGATCATAACAAACACATCCCATAACACAGGCAGATACTTCTAATACTTCTAGTCTTTAGATGTGCATGCATGCATGTAAAAAAGGTTGGGACACACCTACTCAATCAAGGGTTTTTCTTTAGTTTTACTATTTTCTACATTGAAGAATAATAGTGGATACATCAAAAGGATGAAATAACACATGGAATCTTGTAGTAACCCAAAAAGTGTTAATCAAATCAAAATATATTTGACATTCTTCAAAGTAGCCACCCTTTGCCTTGATGACAGCTTTGCACACTCTTGGCATTCTCTCAACCAGCTTCACAAGGAATGCTTTTCCAACAGTCTTGAAGGAGTTCCCACATATGCTGAGCACTTGTTGGCTGCTTTTCCTTCACTCTGTGGCCCAACTCAGGTTGGGTGATTGTGGAGGCCAGGTCATCTGAGGCAGCATTACATCACTTTCCTTCTTGGTCAAATAGCCCTTACACAGCCTGGAGGTGTGTTGGGTCATTGTCCTGTAGAAAAACAAATTATGGAACCACTAAGCGCAAACCAGATGGGATATCGCTGCAGAATGCTGTGGTAGCTACGCTGGTAAGTGTGCCTTGAATTCTAAATAAATCACAGACTGTGTCACCAGCAGAGCACCTCCACACCATCACACCTCCTCTGTGCTTCATGGTGGGAACTACACATGTGGAGATCATATGTTCATCTACTCTGCGTCTCACAAAGACACAGCGGTTGGAACCAAAAATCTAATTTTTGAACTCATCAGACCAAAGGACAGATTTCCACCAGTCCAATGTCCATTGCTCGTGTTTCTTGGCCAAAGCAATTCTCTCCTTCTTATTGATGTCCTTTAGTAGTGGTTTCTTTGCAGCAATTTCGACCATGAAGGTCTGATTCACACAGTCTCCTCTGAACAGTTGATGTTGAGATGTGTCTGTTACTTTAACTCTGAAGCATTTATTTGGGCTGAAATCTGAGGTGCAGTTAACTCTAACTTATTCTCTGCAGCAGAGGTAACTCTGGGTCTTCCTTTCCTGTGGGGATCCTCATGAGAGCCAGTTTCATCATAGCGCTTGATGGTTTTTGCGACTGCACTTCAAAAAACATTCAAAGTTCTTGAAATGTTCTGTATTGACTGACCTTCATGTCTTAAAGTAAGGATGGACTGTCATTTCTCTTTGCTTATTTGAGCTGTTCTTGCCATAATATGGACTTGGTATTTTACCAAATAGGGCTATATTCTGTATACCAGCCCTACCTTGTCACAACACAACTGATTGGCTCAAACCCATTAAGAAGGATAGAAATTCCACAAATGAACTTTTAAGAAGGCACACCTGTTAATTGAAATGCATTCCAGATGACTACCTCATGAAGCTGGTTGAGAGAATGCCAAGAGTGTTCAAAGCTGTCATCAAGGCAAAGGGTGGCTACTTTGAAGAATCTCAAATATAAAATATATTTTGATTTGTTAAACACTTTTTTGGGGGGGGTTACTACATGATTCCATATGTGCTATTTCATTGTTTTGATTTCTTCACTATTATTCTACCATGTAGAAAGTAGTAAAAATAAAGAAAAACCCCTGGAATGAGCAGGTATCCAAACTTTTATATTTGATGTGAATTTGCCTATATCTGTGTGATCATAGTGTGGCTGGTACTGGGGTCCTATGAACTGGGAGGATGCAGAGATGAAGCTGAAGGCCAAGCCAGACGGGGCGTTCCTGGTGAGGGACAGCTCTGACCCCCGCTACATCCTCAGCCTGAGCTTCCGCTCCCAGGGGGTCACACACCACACGCGCATGGAGCACTACAGAGGTGAGTTACACACACACACACAAGCAAGCATGCACATACACACACACACGCTATAGGTACTCTACGTTAGGGGTGTTCCAATCTGGCTATACTTTGTCATCGTATCTATAAATTGACAGTTGCTAGTCAAATTGGATGATACTCGTGTTCAGAAAAAACGTGGAAGTGTTTAATATGCTTAAGTAGATGTTGGCAAAATGTAAATCTCCCTGCACGTTTAAAGACCAAACTAGCTGCAGATGTGGAGCAGCGTGCGGAGGGATGTCTTGTCTGTTTCTGTGTGCAGCGACCAGACAGGTTTGTTGTCACTCAGAGTGCGCATCGGAGGTTAATCTTTCTACCCTAGCCCCGCTTGTTAGCAATGTGCAGAGTATCTAACAGGAGACCGTAGTAATCTGAATTGTCAGACTGAAACATGCGGGGAGAAGTGATCGGTGAAGTTATGAAGTGAAGCGGGTGGACGGAGAAATACAGCTTCACTCTATCCAGTCGGAGAAGCAGGATCGACGTAGAACCCGCCCATTTCTTTACAGACGGGCAAGCTAACCAGTTGAGTTGTTTAGACCACATAGCACCTCACACTTTATTTAAAGATGCACGCTGGCACCCGAAAATGTTTTTGTTGTTGTTCCGTTCACTGATAATAATATAAAATCGCATTGGTGTCAGCAATTGCCCATATCTTTTACGATCCTGTTCTGTCAGACTACTCTGCACGCCCCTGCTCTACATGTGCTCTCATGCAGCACTTTTAACTGAAGATGTAAGCCATGTACACACACGTTGGATGGTTTTATGTCGGGTCTTGCCATTGGATGGTTTCATGTCAGGTCTTGCCATTGGATGGTTTCATGTCGGGTCTTGCCATTGGATGGTTTCATGTCGTGTCTTATTGATTGGTCTTTTTCTCTCTTTCTTCACAGGAACCTTCAGCCTCTGGTGTCACCCAAAGTTTGAGGACCGCTGTCATTCTGTGGTAGAGTTTATCGAAAGGGCCATCATGCACTCCAAGAACGGAAAATTCCTCTACTTCCTGCGCTCACGGGTCCCAGGTAAGAACCTACCAATCAGAGTGGGACAATGCTAAATGACTGCTCTGTCGCTGTATATGGATCTGAATCATAGGTTACATACAGCACCATTTTAAAGTTGCTATTACTAACACTTATTTAGCACTGGGTTTTCTTAACTAATTAGGCCTTAGGTTTGTTTTGACTTTACTATATTTTCACAATTAGTGTTGTATTTATATATGGTGGAGGATGTAGTTCACTCTCTAGGGTAGAATTTTAGTATGCTTATGATGTGTGTTCCTGCCACTGATGTACATTAATATGTGTGTGACCATGGTTTCTCCTCCAGGCCTCCCCCCGACCCCGGTCCAGCTACTGTACCCAGTGTCCCGCTTCAGCAGTGTCAAGTCCCTGCAGCACCTCTGCCGCTTCTGCATTCGCCAGCTGATCCGCATAGACCACATCCAGGAGCTCCCGCTGCCCACGTACGTAGAAACGCAACACACAGATCTGCCCACAATATAGAAACGCAACATATAGACCACATCCAAGAGCTCCTGGCTGCCCATGCACTGCCCTGCCTGTATAGACCAGTGACCTATTATATAGTGTGACATATAGTGCCCTCTAGTGTACAAAATAAGTGAAACATCCGAAGACAGACTAAATATAATCAACACAACAAATAACCACCAAGGCAGGCCAAAATGGCTCCACAAGATGTTGGGATTTGTGTACAATGGTGGGAGTGTTTAGGATATTGACATAGTGTGTATTGGGATGGTTATATTTTCTATCCATTAATACACACAGGCAGACAGTTTTGTATTGGAAGGGCTTGTATAAAATGTACCCCGTCTCTTCCCATAGGCCCCTCATAGTCTACCTGCGAAAGTTCTACTACTATGATCCTGAGGAGGAGATGTACATGTCAATCAAGGAGATGGGGCGGGACACGACCACCCAACCGGCGACTGGCCAGCCGGAGTCTCAAACGTAGCACTTGGAAGATCTATGGAGCAAGTGAGTGATGGACATTTGGGCCACCAATTGAGCAGTGTTGTTAAATTACGTTTATACTGAAATACTTTATTTGGTACATTATACAATTGACTTTTCCATATATTTTCAATGAAAACATTGTGGTGTGCATTGTTTAGTGTGGCCACCGGTCAGTGTATATAATGTCCTTATCCTTTGTTGTTGCAGGGTTTTTATACACGGGAACAGCTTACCTGAAGACTGATGGTGACTGATTGGGGACAGTCTCGCTCAAACCCTCTTGTGCCAGACTGTGCACTAATCAGCGCTCTTGGTTGACTCGGTATCCGGACGTCTGGGGGCAGGGTTTTACATGATCCACCCTCCTCCCTTTTTGATTGGCCCACAGAAACTGGAGGAGGAGCAGGGGATGAGGAATCTCCACCCACCCGGCCAGTGAGGAAAATATCTGACCTCGGGGCTGAACTGGAAGAGCTGACTGACTACTTGCCATTGTGCTAACTACAGTAAGCCCCCCCAGCTAAGACTGGACATCACTGCAACGTTGTGGAAACGTCACATGTACCTGAGTAGGAAGAACATTTCAATCGAAACGAGCGCACCCTTGAGCCTGGAGGCTAAGACGATAGGTTGAGGGTCGAAGTATATGGAACCAAATCAGTTTGGAAAACGATGCACTTGACCTTTGTTTGTAGCCCTGCTCTGAAAAGGTCTGCGAAAAGGGACAGCTCATTGTTTGGACCAGAGTATAAAAAGTTGTCTACTGTATGTCAGCCAAGGAGGAGAAACTATACACACCTTTCTGATGTGATGCATTCTCAAGTACAGAGAAATATCATTTTCTTGTTGTTTCCTCTCAAAATATTTGGTTGCCGCTGATTTGATCTGCACCTTTTTGAGTTGACTGCCTGAGCTGTGTGTGTGTCTGCGTGCCTGTATGTGTGTGTAAATACTGTGCGTTGGCGTTAGCGGTTGGTGGCTAACCAGAGTTATTTGGTGGTGTAACATCACTGGAGGATATCGTGGTTGGCTCTCAACTCTGGAATCCAACTGGAATTCTCTTGCTATACTGTTATTGAGCAAATGCGTTACCAGAACAAATAATAATAAAACTGTTGATGGAATTTAAAACATGACAAAAGCGCCTTACTTTATGTCTCTGGCTGAGATTCAATCCAAGGCGCCCAATAGAAAAGGCACATTGTTGGCTGTTCAGTGCGCTGCTCTATAACGTACCTTGGATTGAGTATTGACCTGTCTGTCTGTGCTTGTGATTGTTTCTCCAACCAAACACACCCTACCACAGATATACAGTTGAATTTGGATGTTTACATACACTTAGATTGGAGTCATTGAAACTAGTTTTTCAGCCACTCCACACATTTCTTGTTAACAAACTATAGTTTCGGCAAGTCGGTTAGGACATCTACTTTGTGCATGACATGAGTTATTTTTCCAACAATTGTTACCAGACAGATTATTTAACTTAATTCACTGTATCACAATTCCAGTGGGTTAGACGTTTACATACACTAAATTGACTGTGCCTTTTTAAACAGCTTGGAAAATCCCAGAAAATAATGTAATGGCTTTAGAATCTTCTGACAGGCTAATTGACATAATTTGAGTCAATTGGAGGTGTACCTGTGGATGTATTTCAAGGCCTACCTTCAAACTCAGTGCCTCTTTGCTTGACATCATGGGGAAATCAAAAGAAATCAGCCAAGACAGGAAAAAAAAGTAGACCTCCACAAGTCTGGTTCATACCTGGGAGCAATTTCCAAACCCCTGAAGGTACCATGTTCATCTGTACAAACAATAGTACGCAAGTATAAACACCATGGGACCACGCAGACGTCATGCCGCTGAGGAAGGAGACTCATTCTGTCTCCTAGAGATGAACGTACTTTGGTGCGAAAAGTGCAAATCAATCCCAGAACAACAGCAAAGGACCTTGTGAAGATGCTGGAAGAAACAGGTACAAAAGTATCTATATCCACAGTAAAACGAGCCCTATATCGACATAACCTGAAAGGCCACTCAGCAAGGAAGAAGCCACTGCTCCAAAACCGCCATAAAAAAAGCCAGACTACGGTTTGTAACTGCACATGGGGACAAATAATGTACTTTTTGAGCTTGGTCGCAAATGGGTCTTCCAAATGGACAATGACCCCAAGCATACTCCCAAAGTTGTTGCAAAATGGCTTAAGGACAACAAAGTCAAGGTATTGGAGTGGCCATCACAAGGTCTTGACCTCAATCCTGTAGAAAATTTGTGGACAGAACTGAAAAAGCGTGTGCGAGCAAGGAGGCCTACAAATCTGACTCAGTTACAACCAGCTATGTCAGGAGGAATGGGCCAAAATTCACCCAACTTATTGTGGGAAGCTTGTGGAAGGCTACCCAAAACATTTGACCCAAGTTAAACAATTTAAAGGCAATGCTACCAAATACTAATTGAGTTTATGTAAACTTCTGACCCACTGGGAATACTATTATTCTGACATTTCACATTCTTAAAACAAAGTGGTGATACTAACTGACCTAAGAAAGGATTTTTTTACTAGGATTAAATGTCAGGAATTGTAAAAAACAGTAATGTTGGTAAGTAGACACTAGTTGGCGCCAGAACCTTGAGGACCAAATTATACCATCCTGCAGTCTACACTCCCAGCTCCTCCCCACACCCCCGACAGCAGCTAACAATATTAGGGTGGTTGCAGCATCTCATTTACATCTCATCAGGATCTCCCCCTTGTGTTGGTAAGACTGGTTGAAAACAATGCCATGTGAAGAGGTATACGAACCATATCCGTATGTTCTATATGATAAAACTTGACAACTTAGAGATATTCCTGGTATCAGTTAGACGTAGCCATCCTTTATTTTGTAGGTATTTTCAAGGTTATATTTTAGTGTGCGTGTGTATGTGCTCTGTTCCTCCCTCATGTCCCTCTGATAAATTTGAATTCTCTGGCGGTATCACCGCAGGGGAACAGTATGCGGATGTGTAAATTGACAAAGCAATGAGGGTGAGCGGGTGTGCATGCATTTAGTGTGTGCATGTGCGCGCTGAATGCGTCAATGTATCTACCTGGTGGAGTGTGTACTAATACAGCATGCACGTATGTCCTTTATGTAGGCTAATGTGTGAGATACAGCACATAAATAGACAACTTGACTCAAATAATAGTAGACGATTACAGACGGTTATGGTGTGTGTGTGAGGAGGACATGAGTTAGTACAACAAGACCCGAGCTGAGGAAAGAGGAAGGGCCAGAATTTGAATAGAGCTTTATGAGAGATCAGCAGCAACGCCTGGGGAGTGATTCACTCATTTCAACGGGGGCATATTTATGCTCTTGTGTTACACTGAGCACCACCACACACACACACACACACACACACACACCAGTGGAGGCTGCTGAGGGGAGGACGGCTCATAATAATGGCGGGAATGAAGTCAATGGAATGTTATGAAACACATTAGATACCATTCCACTACACTCCATTCCAGTCATTATGAGCCATCCTCCCCTCAGCAGCCTCCACTGACGCACACACACAGTGAAGTGCTAAACAGCTAGGTGAGTATGAATGATCCAGGAATGCCTGTAGGATAGATAGGACTGGTGAAAACGGATGCTTTAAAGACTCACAGCACATCATGGTACTGTGAGAAAACAGACTACCACCGAGAAGTAAGCATTTGTCAAAGGATCATGTGCATGCATCAATGTACTTAGTTCTTGTATAATGGCCTTGAGCATACGAATATCTGCTGATGGTCATGTGGACGCAGCATTGATGCATGTCTAAAGCCAATGGAACTGTCTACGTTAAGCTAACTATGCAGCCAAGTGAGGGCACCAGAGTCATATGTAGAGATACTTGCTAACGTCAGACATTCCATAAAGCAGGGGTAGGCAACGACATTCAGGTGCAGGCCAATTCTTTTCAGACTGGATATAGGGGGGGGGGGGCGCGATATATTTCTAATAATTTGTACACTGCAAGTTGACCACAACCAAGCCCCAAAAAAGAGATTGTATTTGAAAATAACAATCATTTCACACCTTGATTACATTGAGACACGACCACATACGATCACACACACCTTTTTAAAAATTTTATTCATAGGAGATACTTTTAAGCTGAATTCCTGGGCACAGATTCCCAAAACACTTCTTATGCAAAAAGCTGCTCAAGAAAGAAAAGGTGTTGATATTCCTCAACAATATCTAAAGATTGAATGATTTTCTTACGGAATCCTCAAATATCTTCTTACCAATTTAGCTTTGCTATCTAGCTAGCAATGGCAATCATGTTCGCATATGTCCTAAAACATGTTCTTGGGTTCAAAATAATCAATACTGAAACGTTCAGATTAAGTTTGTGAGTGAATTAAACATGTTCAATTGCTTTCATGAGTTTATTCTCTCACAGCCCTGAGTTTAAGACAATGGTTTAGCCATCTTGGAATTAAGAACAAAAACCCCAAACTTTATTTTTAAGATTCTATTTCTTCTTAACTTTTTGCTTAAGGAGAAACATAATAGTGCAAGAACATTTCCAAATAACCTTTTTGAGGAAAATCAACTTTGCTTAACTTTCTTCATAAGTCTATAGTTAAGGAAAACATTTCACTTAAGAAGGTTTTGTGAATCTGGGCCCTGTTCTTCTGGAGAAAACAAAAATGCTTGTTGCCGAGCCCTGCCATAATGTATCACACCAGAGCTCCACCTTAATGGCCAGGCGCAACTTACATCTCTATTGGAGGACTGTAGCGGATGCACCTGTCTTGTGAAGTGCATCTCCTTCCATCCCCTTTGAAACCTTCTTATTTTTCTCCTTTTCAGTGTCTCCCCAGGCAGATGAGAGACATCTCCTTTATCCTCCCTCCATCCCCTTTTAAACAACCTCCTCTTCCTCCTTTTCAGTGTCTCCCCAGGCAGACAAGAGAGGCATCTCACATCTCCTTGAGTGGCCTGATAATAAGCTGAGTGGAGTGCTGCTGACTGACATCCCCCTCCTTCCCTCCTCCTCCCCTTAGGCTCTCACTGCCCCCATCCTCCCCCTACACACACACACCAGGGTTGGATCACCAGGACCTGCTTGAGAGCGCTGCCTTCTCCATCATACCAGACAGCTGTGCTTGAGTGTGTGCTTGTGTGTCCCTACCTCAGCCTGCCTCTCTCTCTTTCTCTCTCTTGATTTTTCTCCTGTCCCTCTCTCTCTTTACCCCGTCCTTCTCTCTTTCCTTTCGCTCTGCCTTAGACACTGTCATCCACTCCCACTTCTCTCTCTCCCCTCCCTCTTCCCTCTCTACCCCCCCTCTCTAACTCTCCTACCCGCCCTCCCCTCCTCCCTCTCTCTTTCTCGGCTGTCCTTGACGGTGCTCTGTGGCAGAGCAGAGCTCTGTAGTGCTGGGTTGTGCAGGAGGAAGCAGGCAGCCAGCCTTTGCCCAGTGGATACATTCTGTTCTGTCTCTTCCAACACTGCTGCCGTTACCCGGGATACGCATTCGTCCTGCCGTGCTGCCAGTGGAGACGAGGGCCTTATGCCAGTCTGCCATGTCGACTGAGTGCCAACCTAAGGGGAACACGTTTTAAAGGTGAGCTGCACTGCTTTTACCGCCCGGACTGTTTACCTTGTTGTTGTCTCGATTTCGATCTTGTTTTCTAGTCTTTTCCTCTCTCCGCCCTGCTCTGTTCTCATCTCTATTTCTCCCTATCTCTTATCATCTCTGTTCTCTTCGCTTGTCCTCGCTCTATCTCTCGCTCCTCTCTCTCTCCCTCTTCCTCTCTGATCCTGCCAGCCCTATCCCCCGACAATGCTTTTTGTTGTTGGGAACAAACCCCCTCTTTTGGGAACAAGCTGCGCTTGCTTTGGGATGTGTTTGTCTCGTTTGGTGCGGTCACTCAAGCCAAGGCATCCTCACTCTGACTGAATAGAGAGCTTATTAGATATTCAGCTGCATTGACCCATGTAGTTCTGTCTGGGTTGTTGTCAGGCTATTAAAGCTACTGTTCACTGTTTTCCTTCACTCCCCTCGCTTGATTTCTCCTGAGGTCTGTTGCAACATTTAGCAATACACTGAAAGTGAGATAATTTAACTCTAAAATGTAGGAGCTTAATGAGTTCTATGCATTTCTCTTTTTTCTGGGTATCTTTCTAAATATCTGCCTCTCCTTCTCTCTTTCCCTCTCCCTCTCTTTTTTTCTCTCTCTTCCTCCATCTCTCCATCGTCCTCCTCTTCCTTCTATCTCTCTCTCGCCGCCACGTGAGAGAGTGTCTGTCTTCCCCCAGGGTTGTTTGTGCTGTTCCTAACATGTTAACACACAGATGGGACACGGCGTGTTCACACAGCCTAACGAGCAAGCCCCTCTCATCATGTCCAGTGGTAAAATGCTGCAACTAATGGGGAAAGATACACTGTCCTTATAAACCATGACACCCCATAGGACTGTGTCATTGCAGTCTGAAATGTCTTCCTTTCCTAGTTTCCTTTCCTTCATGGGCACTGACCTGTGAGGACTCAATTTGTTAGAGAACTTTAATGGAGTTATATCCTATTGTTTAACATGTCAATTATCATGGAAAGGTTACAAGGAAGTGCAACAATGTCAACATAGGGAGCCAGCTTGGACTCAACATAAAGTAGTGGTGTAGTAGTTGTGGACAGTGTATAATGGTACATGAAGTTATCGTGGACTGAGCTCTTCTTATAGGCCACTTTCCTCCAACTGTCTGGCCCCATGGCCGTCACTCAGCCCCTAAACCTGTCTCTGTCTGCAGGAAGTGATCGGTTCATATTTCCTGCCCCTCCCTTCATCCATCATCCCTACCTTCTCTGACCCCGTTGACTCCTCCTCAAGAGGGTGACTGGTTGTACGGCTTCATCGAACCTCTGAGAAGCCGGCTGTTCACATTATCGTTATATCACACAGGGTTAGAGTGTGTGTGTGTGTGTGTGTGTGTGTTTGTGTGTGTGTGTGTGTGTGTCCGTAAGGCCATTATCGTTGATACCCACGTTGTGTGTCAGTCTTGTGAAGGTTTAGTGTGTGTGCACGTGCCCACGCACGTGTGAAATCCCATTTGCCAAATATATAGAGACCATTCCCTGGAGGCAGAGACAGTATATTGCCTCAACACTCATTCTCTTCTCTCCCTAGTTTTATGTCCCTGTAAGTCATCCATGGTGGGACGCTCGGTCTTGGGACCTGGGTATGAATGTGTGTTGACTGTGTGAGAGCATGTATCTCTATATCTGTGTGTGTGGCATTCTGTGTCCTGTCCACACCTCATGTACGTTTTAATGAACCATGTTCTGGCAGAGGCCACCCCATAGATTTGTTGGAATAGGGGTCATGAGAGGGAAGTGGGGGGTTGGATTGAGGCCTGCACTGCCTAAATTGCATCCCCCAGAATCGACTGTTAGCCTCCACTCCTTTCCCACATAGCATCAGAGTGGGGCAAAGCGAGACTCAATTCTGCTGCTAATACTATGAGACATTCCCTCAGACATCCCGCCAAGGAGGGAAGGCAGTGACATGAATAGTTTGAACCAAAATCACAGATTTAAGCAGATTGCATATGAAGTATCTTTCACCTTTAAAGGTGGACTTCAGGATTTTGGCAAATAAGCCTTTATCTACTTCCTTAGAGTCAGATGAACTTGTGAAGAAAAACGTTATGTCTCTGTGTGCAGTTTGTTTCCCTTTAAACCATCAGTACAGCACGTCCTACTATTCAATCATCTACTGTCTGTACTGCTCCGGCTCACTAGCTAGTTGGCTTATGGAGGATGATGCTCTGCTCATCACTGTCTTTCTCCTAATCTCAGTCATCTGCTGCACTACACTACAGACAGTAAATTCCCTCCTTTTAACCACCCATCCATTTGTGTGCTCTCTCTCTCTCTCTCTCTCTCTCTCTCTCTCTCTCTCTCTCTCTCTCTCTCTCTCTCTCTCACACACTTTCTCTCTCTCTCTCTCTCACACACTTTCTCTCTCTCTCTTACTCCCCCCCCCCCTCCCTCTCTCTCTCCACTGGGTGTGTATGCTCGTGTGTGTGTGCGACTGTTGTATCTGTCACACACACACAGCTCTCTCTCTGGGCGTTTCCTCTATGTGATGTACTGAAACACCCTACTCTCTCAGGAATATCTGTGTGTGTCCCTATTCTCTCCCCAACAAGTGGATGTATTGATACACTAACTTCTTACTAGACGAGGTTATCGAAATGATGACTCATATAGGCTGTATCGCAACCCGGCCGTGATTAGGAGTCCCATAGGGCGACACACAATTTCCCCAGCGTCATCTGGTTTTGGCCGGTGTAGGCCGTCATTGTAAATAATAATTTGTTCTTAACTGACTTGCCTAGTTAAATAAAAAATACAATAAAAAGCACTTTATGATTTATTTATTTCCGGACAATATTAGTCATCTCTTTAAGTGAGTCATTATGGAGCTGTAAAATGATTCCTTCACTAAGCTAACATTGATGTTTTCATCCCACTTTTGTACGTGTTTTCTTACCCTTTTGGTCTGTTTATCGATGTCTGTCTTTTCTAATACAGGACTTATCTTTACATTCAATATGTTTTCTGTCTCTTACCGGGACTCACACCTACATGCACGCACATAGAGGATTCATCCACCTCCCACACACACAGATTCCTGTGCTGCTCTAACTAGGTGCAGGACACAGCAGCATATCTATGGTGTCCCCTCTTCCAGGTTAGGTCCATATGGGGACAAGGGCTGCCCTGCCAGGGATACAGGACCACAGGCAGTAGGCAGCAGATGGCCTCTCTCTCCTAGGCCCCCTGCCCACTCACCTCTCCTCCTCCCCTCTTCTCCTCTGGTCCTGGTAGCTGGTGCAGTCAGCACACTGTTAGTGGCTTCTTCATCTACAAACCAAGGGAGATTTAGGCTGAGTCCCAATGCTATCGAATGGCCTCCTTTCCTCATCTCCATCCTCTCTGATGATCATTGATTTAAATTACTGGCTGTCCATTACTATCAAATGATCTCTGTTTCTATCTGTTTTGACCATGGCTCTAAGACTGGATAGGTGGAACCAAGGGGTTGCTTGGCTTTCACGTGGGAAGCAGTAGGAGCATGGAGCTATCTGGTGTCACATATTCAATGAGTCCTTCCATGAGACTCTTGATGGTGTCGTAAAGGGGATGCTATGCTGCCTAGTGCTGATTTAACGGATGAGTACCGGAATGTCTAAAAACAGAGGGGGTATCATTTATGATGACGCTGCACTTTTGGATAATACTTTCTTTGTCCGAAGTTGTGCAGAAGTGTCTTGAGGCAGTTTCTCACAGATGTGATGTTTGTTGCAAACTCTAATGCAGTAAGTTTATTATTGGCTGGATTAACCCCCAGGCCAGTTCTGGTAGAAGTGGATTTTGAAGAGAAAAACAAAAGCCCAGCTATGTTTTTAAAGAAAATAATCGCCCACTGTTCTCACAGACTGAAGCAAACTATTCTGTCCAATGCTTACAACTGTTACTGTAGCCATATAATGACCAGTACTGTGTTCCCCAAGCCTCCATTACAGCACAGAGCAACCATCCATTAGAGTTGTCTGATAAGGTAGAGTACAGTGCCTTGCAAAAGTATTCATCCCCTTTGGCGTTTTTCCTATTTTGTTGCATTACAACCTGTAATTTAAATAGATTTGGATTTCATGTATTTGACATACACAAAATAGACCAAATTGGTGAAGTGGAATAAAAAAAAATCTCAAAAATAATAAACGAAAAAGTGGTGCGTGCATACAGTGGGGCAAAAAAAATATTTGGTCAGCCACCAATTGTGCAAGTTCTCCCACTTAAAAAGATGAGAGAGGCCTGTAATTTTCATCATAGGTACACTTCAACTATGACAGACAAAAAGAGGGGAAAAAATCCAGAAAATCACATTGTAGGATTTTTTATGAATTTATTTGCAAATTATGGTGGAAAATAAGTATTTGGTCAATAACAAAAGTTTATCTCAATACTTTGTTATATACCCTTTGTTGGCAATGACAGAGGTCAAACGTTTTCTGTAAGTCTTCACTAGGTTTTCACACAATGTTGCTGGTATTTTGGCCCATTCCTCCATGCAGATCTCCTCTAGAGCAGTGATGTTTTGGGGCTGTTGCTGGGCAACACGGACTTTCAAATCCCTCCAAAGATTTTCTATGGGGTTGAGATCTGGAGACTGGCTAGGCCACTCCAGGACCTTGAAAGAAGCCACTCCTTCGTTGCCCTGGCGGTGTGTTTGGGATCATTGTCATGCTGAAAGACCCAGCCACGTTTCACCTTGCTGATGGAAGGAGGTTTTCACTCAAAATCTCACGATACATGGCCCCATTCATTCTTTCCTTTACACGGATCAGTCTTCCTGGTCCCTTTGCAGAAAAAACAGCCCCAAAGCATGATGTTTCCACCCCTATGCTTCACAGTAGGTATGGTGTTCTTTGGATGCAACTCAGCATTCTTTGTCCTCCAAACATGACGAGTTGAGTTTTTACCAAAAAGTTATATTTTGGTTTCATCTGACCATATGACATTCTCCCAATCTTCTTCTGGATCATCCAAATGCTCTCTAGCAAACTTCAGACGGGCCTGGACATGTACTGGCTTAAGCAGGGGGACACGTCTGGCACTGCATGATTTGAGTCCCTGGTGGCGTAGTGTGTTACTGATGGTAGGCTTTGTTACTTTGGTCCCAGCTCTATGCAGGTCATTCACTAGGTCCCCCCGTGTGGTTCTGGGATTTTTGCTCACCGTTCTTGTGATTATTTTGACCCCACGTGGTGAGATCTTGTGTGGAGCCCCAGATCGAGGGAGATTATCATTGGTCTTGTATGTCTTCCAGTTCCTAATAATTGCTCCCACAGTTGATTTCTTCAAACCAAGCTGCTTACCTATTGCAGATTCAGTCTTCCCAGCCTGGTGCAGGTCTACAATTTTGTTTCTGGTGTCCTTTGACAGCTCTTTGGTCTTGGCCATAGTGGAGTTTGGAGTGTGACTGTTTGAGGTTGTGGACCGGTGTCTTTTATACTGATAACAAGTTCAAGGTAAGGAGGGCATTAATCAGAGAGGCATCAAAGAGACCAAAGATAACCCTGAAGGAGCTGCAAAGCTCCACAGCGGAGATTGGAGTATCTGTCCATAGGACCACTAAGTCGTACACTCCAAAGAGCTGGGATTTACGGAAGAGTGGTCAGAAAAAAAGCCATTGCTTAAAGAAAAAAATAAGCAAACACATTTGGTGTTCGCCAAAAGGCATGTGGGAGACTCCCCAAACATACGGAAGAAGGTACTATGGTCAGATGAAACTAATATGGAGCTTTTTGTCCATCAAGGAAAATGCTATGTCTGGCGCAAACCTAACACCTCTCATCACCCCTAGAACACTTCCCCACAGTGAAGCATTGGTGGTGGCAGCATCATGCTCTGGGTATGTTTTTCATCGTCAGGGACTGGGGAACTGAATTGAAGGAGCGATGGAGCTAAATACAGGGAAATTCTTGAGGGAAACCTGCTTCAGTCTTCCAGAGATTTGAGACTGGGACGGAGGTTCACCTTCCAGCAGGACAATGACCCTAAGCATACTGCTAAAGCAACACTCAAGTGGTTCAACAAAGCCCAGACCTCAATCCAATTGAGAATCTGTGGTATGAAGATTGCTGTACACCAGTGGAACCCATCCAACTTGAAGGAGCTGGAGCAGATTTGCCTTGAAGAATGGGCAAAAATCCCTTTGGCTGGATGTGCCAAGCTTATAGAGACATACCTCAAGAGACTTGCAGCTGTAAATGCTGCAAAAGGTGACTCAACAAAGTATTGACTTTGGGGCGAGTGAATAGTTAAGCACACTCAAGTGTTTTTGTCTTATTTCTTGGTTGTTTCACAATAAAAAATATTTTGCATCTTCAAAGTGGTAGGCATGTTGTGTAAATCAAATGATACAAACCCCCCAAAAATCTATTTTAATTCCTGGTTGTATTGCAACAAAATGGGAAAAATGCCAAGGGGGGTGAATACTTTTACAAGCCACTGTAGAAAGGATGCTGTCCAGAGTGTCAATTGGAGTTCACAGATAAGATAGGGGGGTTAATGGGCACAAGATTGGGTGATTCGCAGGACAACACAAGCTAGCTTGGGGCAACTTTAATCATCTTCATTTACAACAACCTTGTGTCTTCATTTGATCCTGAATGTTCTATTAATTTTATTTGTGGAGGTAGTTCTAAGATACATTTCCAATTTGATCCACTAAAATGTCTATACTTTATACGACAGTGTAACGCCCTCCATTTGAGATGTAATGCATTAACCCACCTTCAAACCCCTTTCCAGCCCAAATGCACACATCCTCCATCTTTATCATGCAGCCATTCCTTTAGGAACGTGTGGAACCCCCTGTGTGTGTTTGTGCTCTCCTCTCATCCCTCCATTCTCTCTTCTTTAGCTGCATGTTTAATTACCTGGCTAGCAGGGAAATGGGTCAGCAGTGTGATGATCAGCTGAGCCCTCGCGATCAATCACCCTGACGACTATGCTCCCGAGCAGACGTGCCCATTAGCGCATGAGTGTGTTTTTATCTGTGAGTGAGTAGAAATGGGGGGGTGGGGCGGGGGGGGGGGGGTCGCTGCTCATTTTCTGGTAAATTCCTAATGTGATTTCCTTGAGGGTTCTTCCAGGGAGAAACAGCCACAGGGCTAAGCATTGCAGCAGACAGACGAGACGAGGAGGCTTGTTAGATGATGGGGTGGTGAAGCCAAGCAAAGGGCTGCAGGCTGGTCACACGGCTGACTAAACTTGTCCATATACATAAATGCAGCAACTGATTGCACTCTCTGTCTCTCTCTCACTCCCTCTCTCTGTTAGGTTTTTGTTTCTACAGTACCTAATCTAGAATTCTACCCCCCTCGCCCTCTCTGTTTCTCTCTCTTTCTCTCTCTACCCCCTCTCTCTTCACAGTGCCCATTGCGCCATGTCTGCCACACAGCTGGAGGAGACAGAAAATGTTTTTGGTGAGTGTTTCTCTCTCTCTCTCTCTCTCTGTGTTTGTGTGTGTTTGTGTCTCGCACGTTTAATGAGTGTTGTATAGGAGATGCACTAACGAAGATTGTGTGTTTGTGTGCGTACATCTCTCAAAGAAAGATACACGACATGAGGCACACAGAAATAAAGCGTTTGTGTGGTGTGTGTCTGGCATAAACTACTGTATGTGTGTGCTGTGCGCTGGACCTATAACTTTCTGAATACCATGGGTCAGGGAAATCTGTGGAACATGAGGGTGTCTGTTGTTGTAATGATACGTGGGAAGGCCTATGCTATGAAATATCATGACTGCTCTTCTCAGCTTAAAGGGCGGTCCAGTCAGGCTACACATGCATGCAGACACACACATACACACACAAACACTCCATGTCCTATTTTAAGAAAATCAATTCCTAAAGAGGCTATGACTCAGACTTCTACATCACAGCACCTTTGTATATAACGTTGAAACCGGCAAGTACCTCTCAGTCAGAGTCCTATAAATACTCCCTATTCCCCTTCGGAACAGCTCCCAGGTCACCTCTCTCTCCCTGAATAAGACACCCCAGCACTAATGTGGAACATGACCCTTTGTGTGGACTCAGTCGTTTGGGTCTGTTGTGACGTTGTATTAGTTAATGTGACGACTGTTGCTCATCGAATGATTACAAGTTTCTAATTACATGATTAACTGAATCAAGCAATTATTAACTCATTAACCTGGGGCACCATGGGAAAACTAGTTTTTATTGAGTTTCTATTTCCCAAATGAACTCAAAGAATATCAGAATATCGATTTTACAACAGCCGCTAATTAACCAGTTGCCTCTAACAGTCTCGTTCTGAACGTTGTATCGCCCGTGAATATGCACGGACCCGGGTCCCACTAATGAATTCGTACCACACCAAACTTAGTTGAATATTTATTTACTAAAAAGCTAAAATGATGATAAACATATACACATAGACAAAACACATTATAGGCTATTGATTAGAACTTAGTATAATGGGCCAACACACTATGGCCAGTGTTACCCACAATGGGAAAGAAATATACATTTGAGTGAATTTGTCAGCTAAGCTATTCTAACCCTTTCCTCAAACTGCCGCTCTTATGGGTCAGAATATAATGATGTAATTACGTGGGAATGATCTCCGGGGATTCTCTGCACAGGCCTTCAGCTATTCGATGATGCGCTACTCCAGCGCACCTCTCTGACCGTCTTCTCGGTGTCAGTGTCCTTTTTGTCTTAGTAGTCTGTTCCCTCACCCCTTTCTCTGGAAGGGGTCTTCTGAGGACAGACAGCTCAGAGCTCAGAGCTCACAGCACAGAAATGAAACCCTTTAGATACCACGATTCGATGGGAGATGGAGGCTAGGTGGTTCGACTTGAATTCACCCGCTTAGACACAGCGACTCATCCGTAACTTGGGTAGAAAAGGATTTCTTTGTCCTCAAACTTGCGTTGCGTTTTGGGTTTGATGACTTTTTAAGACCCTGCTGCAGCTGGGGTCACATAGTCTTGTTGTAAATTCTATACTCACAGGTTTTATACCCTTGGGTCAGAAGTGGGCAAGGCCGCCTTTAGGGCAATTCTCTGGGCATACCAAGTTAATGAGGCAAGGGCTAGATTTTTCTCAAATCCCATTTTAGACAACTAACTTAACATTTCATCTTCCCCAAAACATTCTCTTTGATTTGGATATTTTCCATACAACGTACAATGTATAAACATCAAACATATACTAGGAAAACCCTTCACATTACAATGTTTTCGTAATAACGTCATCTATTAACCTTAATAACAAAAGAAAAATGACATACATTTTCATAGTCCATCTATCGTCATGACCACCATTGTGGCTGACGAAAACCATTGTTCCAAAGTCCCTTTAGTTCATGTTTAATGTTCTGAGGCTGGTTCTCTATAGTGACAGGACAAAGGAATTTGTCTGTGGCCTGAGATTTATCAGGAGCGTGGGGGCCATAAAACCCCCCACGTCTTCAGACCCCTAGATCTCTCCTCCTCTGTTGGGGTTGAGAGATAATCTGTAGGGTTGTGGTCTCCTGTAACCTGACCTGATCAAGACAGTCATGACAGGTCTCAGCGGTGTCAAGTCCAATTCCCCAATGTGCCGACTTCTGCACAACCCTCTGTCTTATTGGCCCAGACGCCTCAAATCTGCTGAACTCCTCTAAAAAACATTAATTTCAACTGTATTATGGATTCACGTAGCTAACATTGAAGCGTGCATCTACCTGCCTGTCATTCGCTGGCTCGGATGTGAGGTATTTTTAGAGTGTGTTTGCATGCATGTGTGTGTGTCTCCACAGCACATCTTTCACTAAATTAGACAAAACTACACAGCCGGTGGATCAGCCTGACAGCCTCGAGATGTGGCAGTGGGCGACACTAATAGACATTTTTGAACTGACCGTATCTTGTTTGCTTCGCCAGCTCTCTGGCGTTTTCTTAATATACTGTGCACACTTTCCTCTAGTGATGCAGCTGTGAGATTGACCTTCATACCTCTCTAGAAAGGTCCACAGGGAAATATAGAGTCGGGGGTAGTGCGCTCAGTAGACCTATAGTGGGGGTGGGCTGTAGTATATCTGTCTCCTACCTACTCTATGTATGGTCTGTATAGAATCCAATAAGGGGTGGGAGGATGGCTTATGGGGGATGACAGGGGGGTGTGGCTTTGTTTGGTCAATATTTAATGGTGCCTCTTAGCACAGAGACTAGGTCTAATAAGAGCAGTGGGGATAATGTGCACCGCTGGGGCTAACAGAATGGGAAAAAATTAAGAGGTGATTCTCAGTTCACCCTCATCCTTCACCCCGCTTTACTCCTCCATGTTGTCTCGTATAATGTTGTCAACAATGTGAACAGGAGGGTTGAGATACTGGAGCCAAGAAATGTTGTTGTTTAACATGAGGGATTCACCCTGTAAAATAGCTTGTTGTTGTCTGTTGTCTTTGGGGTCGCTGTGCTTGGTCTCCCTTGACTCGCTCAGTGGAAACGTGGTAGAGAACGTAGGCGGGGGCGAGCAGAACAGTTTCCCTCTGCGGCAGTTTGGCCTGTCTGCCTTCATTACTGTCTGTGTACATCCTAATACTGAACCACGGAGCCAGCCAATACACAGCTCATCCAATGAACCACAAAGACAATGCCATACTGAACTAGCAGTCCCACTGCTATCGTAGCACACAGCCCATAACACACTGAACCCAATCTTAATCTTATAAGCCGAGAATCCATATCCACTCAAACCTTACACTGATATTCTTGATATAAAGCTTGTTTAAGGCTTCAGTTATACTGAACCAAACCTTGCTTCCGGATACAAAGCATGTGTCATATAGTAAACCAACTTGAGGAACGCAGCACCAATCTGAAACGGCAAAGCACTCAATTCCATTCACCCCCATATTGCGGAAAATTGAATTTAATGAACCTTACACTCTACCACACTGAGTGTTGTGGTTTTGGACTCGATAGCCCAAGCTAGACCCAGTGGTGTCTATCTATACAAATTAACTTTGTGTGCTGCTTGAGTTTTAGCCTGTTGTGCAAGGATGTACCACTACACAACACTACTAGAGCAATTAACTTCCGTGTTCAATTCTATTTCTGGAGGGAAGTGTGACATGCAGGGGTTGGAACCATTTCCCCCCCCAATCGTATCGTTCATAACAGAACCAATATTTATTTTGTTCAGTTCCACTGTTCCGACTGGCAAAAGAAAGTTCTGAACCGGTTTGAACCAAAAAAAAGTAACCATTAATATTTAGAATTATACCTATGGAGGAGCCGCTTCTATGAAGGAACATTGAATGTCTTTGAACTTCAGAGAGATGGTTTAACGTTGGACCAAAACTAGCTAGCTAGTTTGTGTGTGCAGAGCTGCACCAGAATCAAAATAAAACATTTGTAGTTAATAAATCCAATGTCAAACGTGATAACTATTTAGTATCCTTAACTAGCATTGAAAAAGTTAATCATTTCTTTTCTAATAAAAAATCTCTCCCTAATTTCTGAATCATACTTGTAAATTCAGTAGAAGGCTAGCAGGCAGGCAGACACTGGAAAAAGAGTGAGGGCTTTGCATAGAAGCTTTGTTGCATTTTTCTTTTTGCAAATGGATGCCCGGAACGTAAAATAATTTTATTAACCGGTTCCCATGGTTCTGTTCAAGAATCGTATAGATCACTTTCGTTCCAGGTTTTGATTCTGTTCCTTGAAAAATGACGTTCTTTCCGGATTTCAGTTCTGTTCCCTGACCCCTGGTGATATGTGTACTGTGTGCTGTTTTAAATTTGGACAGATTACAATGCTTCTGTAAGATAGCAGATGGCTACTGTTGAGTCGTGATTTCCAAAGCAAAGGAGGTTCCCTTTCGTCGAATGTGAGGTACATGAAAAGGTATTGGAGACAGGTCTCCTCCATCTCTGAGCATGTAGCCCATAACATGCACAGAGAGGGTGAAAGGTCAGTTCGGTGTTCAACCTTCCTTGTCAGTAGGCTGATGACAGAACTACAGGTGGATAATGTCACTCTGCCTCCATTTGACCACTGCTGGGTCACTGAGCAGCACAAACATTGATTTACAGAGTGCACCCCAAATGGCACCTTATTCCCTAGGGCCCATAGAGCTCTAGTCAAAAGTAGTGCAAAAGTAGGGATCAGGGTGCCATTTGGGATGCAACCACAATTTGAATGGATGAACAACAGGGTTCTAAATATAGCCATAGTGAGTCATATAGACATTATACATTCATTCTCAAATTCCACCCCTCATGTTAAGACAATGTCGTAAGCTAGGACAGTGTAGAGAGAGCGAGGTCCAAACTTGCCCAACCACAGTCAAGTGGAGTCCAGTGGAAGTGCTACATTATTCTGGAGCTCATTGTGCATTGTGGTCTTCTTAGATGAGAATGGATCTCTGGTCATTTAGTGTGATCTGCCACACCTGCCCTTTTATTCAGACTGCTCAATAAATCTAATTGTATTTGTCACATGCGCCGAATGCAACAGGTGTAGACCTTACAGTGAAATGCTTTCTTACAAGCCCTTAACCAATAACCCTCCCCCCCAAAAAAATAACAATAAGAAATAACAATAAGAAATCATTCAAAAGCAGCAGTAAAATAACAATAGCGAGGCTATATACAGGGGGTACCAGTACAGAGTCAATGTGCGGGGGCACCGGTTAGTAAAGGTAATTGAGGTATTTATGTACATGTAGTTAGAGTTATTAAAGTGACTATGCATATGAGGTATATAACAGAGAGTAGCAGCAGCGTAAAAGAGGGAGGGGGGGCAATGTAAATAGTCTGGGACTATGGTCGTCTCGGAGTATAGTACACGTCCTGGTAATCCATCTGGCCATGCGGCCTTGTGAATGTTGACTTGTTTAAAGGTCTTACTCACATCGGCTGAGGAGACGGTGATCCCACAGTCGTTCGGAACAGCTGATGCTCTCATGCATGCTTCAGTATTACTTGCCTTGAAGCAAGCATAGAAGTAGTTTAGCTCATCTGGTAGGCTCGTGTCACTGGGCAGCTCTCAGCTGTGCTTCCCTTTGTAGTCTGTAATAGTTTGCAAGCCCTGCCACATCCAACGAGCGTCGGAGCCATTGTAGTATAATTCGTTCTTAGTCCTGTATTGACCCTTTGCCTGTTTGATGGTTCGTCGGAGGGCATAGAGGGATTTCTTATACGCTTCCGGGTTAGACTCCAACTCCTTGAAAGCGGTAGCTCTACCCTTTAGCTCAGTGTGGATGTTCCCTGTAATCCATGGCTTCTAGTTAGTGTATGTACATACAGTCACTGTGGGGATGACGTCATCAATGGACCTATTGATGAAGCCAGTGACTGATGTGGTGTACTGCTCAATGCCATCGGAAGAATCCCAGAACATATTCCAGTCTGTGCTAGCAAAATAGTCCTGTAGCTTAGCATCTGCTTCGTCTGATCACTTTTTATTGACTGAGTCACTGGTGCTTCCTGCTTTAATTATTGCAGGAATCAGGAGGATAGAATTATGGTCAGATTTTTCAAATGGAAGGTGAGCTTTGTACGCATCTCTGTGTGTGGAGTAAAGATGGTTGCACATTTAACATGCTGGTAGAGATTTGGTAAAATGGATGTAAGATTCCCTGCATTAAAGTCCCCGGCCACTAGGAGCACCGCCTCTGGATGAGCGTTTTCCTGTTTACGTATGGCGGTATACAGCTCATTTAGTGCGGTCTTAGTGCCAGCATCGGTCTGTGGTGGTATGTAGACAGCTATGAAAAATACAGATGAAAACTCTAGGTAGATAGTGTGGTCTACAGCTTATCATGATATACTCTACCTCAGATGAGCAAAACTTTGAGACTTCCTTAGATATCGTGCAACAGCTGTTGTTTACAACTATACATAGACCGGCAACCCTCGTCTTACCAGAGGCTGCTGTTCTATCCTGCCGATACAGTGTAAAACCCGCCAGCTGTTTATTCTTCATGTCGTCGTTCAGCCACTCCTCGGTGAAACATAAGATATTACAGTTTTGAAAGTCCCGCTGGTAGTTTAGTCTTGCTTGTAGGTCGTCGATTTCATTTTCCAATGATTGCACGTTGGCCAATAGAATGGATGGCAGTGGGGGTTTACTCGCTTGCCTACAAATTCTCAGAAGGCAGCCCCGACCTCCTCCCCATTTTTGTCTGTCTTCTCTTCTGGCAAGTGACGGGGATTTGGGCCTGTTCCCAGGAAAGCAGTATATCCTTCACGTTGGACTCGTTAAAGGAAAAAGCTTCTTTCCAGCTTGTGGTGAGTAATCGCTGTTCTGATGTCCAGAAGTTATTTTTGGTCATAAGAGACAGTAGCAGCAACATAATGTACAAAATAAGTTATAAACAACGCAAAAAACGAACAAACAAAAAAACACCGTTGGTTAGGAGCGCGTAAGATGTCAACCATCCTCTCCGGCGCCATTCTACAGATAGGTGTCATGACAGTACATTAATGTGTCATTACCAATGCTATGAGTCATATGCAGAATCCTATACCCCATAAGGTTTACATGAAGAGTCCTTAGTTGATGTTAAAATTGTTAAAATTGTTTGTCTACATTAAATTAAAAACAGAAGTCATCTGCACCACAATTCAGTTCAGGGAAATGTTTCCTCACATTCTAACTCAGATTTTTTTTTTTAACTATTCTAAAACAATGTATTTTAATGAGCTGTAGATAAATCGGTCACATTTGTGTTGCTAAGGAGTAGAAATCCATTTTTTTTTTTAAATACTTCATTGAACCTCACGTCCTTGGTGTCTGAGGGTGTTCATCAACACTCCCTTCCTTATCGTTATCCCAGTGTCTCTGAACCTCACTGAGTGCCTGCATGGACAGTGTGCTGCCTGGGCATTTCTACATGATTAAAGACCAATTATATTAGAGTGAACACTCAGCCATGGGAGAGAGGGAAGAGGATATGCACGTCAAGAAAAATGAGTCGATCTTTAGATTTCCTCTTAATTCTCACACAAATCAAAACACTTGAGTCATATTTTCTCTCTCTCTTATTTTTAGTTGTATTACTTTTGGTGTCGGTGGTGGGATCCTTTGAAAATAGGTTCTTAGCTATTTAGCCTAATATTGTCCGGGACATGATAGTAATTACTATATATGGTATATTACAATAATCGTGCCCAAACCTGAATGGCTGCAGTGAGCATCAGAGAAGAGAACTTCAGTGATCATGTGTGGTTCATAACTGATGAAAGGTCTCACCACTTTCCTCTGTTGCATCTTATTTTTAGTCTGTCTCGGTAGACTGGCTGGTTTTAGATCCTCTATTACAGAGCAGTCAGTGCTGTCCTGTGCGGTACAGTATAGTTTGTGATGAGATCTGAGCGTCAGCATGGTGAGAGAGGGGTATCAGATGAATCCTGTTAGTTGGCGATTTCACTGCGGCGTGGCCGCCAATGAATCATCACTGGCCTCCGTTCTGAAACAACAACAGTGACAAGAGCACTTAGCTGTTGACTCACTCACATCTGGCCCCTCTGTGTCTCTCCATCACCGTACTGATGCACCTGTTCCTGCAGAGGGTGAGGGGAAGAATAAAAAGCCTAATACAATTGAATGGCATATTTCTCACAAGTTATAGATCAATTGTATTATGTCAATTGCTTTGACTTGTATACATGTTTGATTAGGTAATTGTGGTACATGAATCCCTACTACAGTGTCAATGCTTCCCAAGAAAAGAGCTAATGTTTAGTAGAGGGATAGAGGCACTGTGTTTGTAGATTGATACAGCGCCTTCAGAAAGTATTCAAACCCCTTGACTTATTCCACATTTTGTTGTGTTATATATATATATATATATATAGCCTGAATAAAATAAAAAATTCTCACCCATCTACACACAATACCCCATAATAAAGTTTTTAGAAATGTTTGCAAATGTATTGAATATAAAACACAGAAATATCTAATTATGGGCATGCTTGATGCAGCCTCCACCATGCTTGAAAATATGAAGAGTGGTACTCAATGATGTGTTGTGTTGGATTTGCCCTAAACATAACGTTTTGTATTCAGGACATAAAGTTAACTTCTTTGCCACATTTTTTTTGCAGTGTTACTTTAGTGCCTTGTTACAAACAGGATGCATGTTTTGGAATATTTGTGTTCTGTTACAGGCTTCCTTCTTTTCACTTTGTCAATTAGGTTGGTATTGTGAAGTCACTACAATTTTGTCGATCAATTCTCAGTTGTCTCTCATCACAGCCATTAAACTCTGTAACTGTTTTAAAGTCATGGTGAAATCCCTGAGTGGTTTTCTTCCTTTCCGGGGACTGAGTTAGGAAGGACACCTTTATCTTTGTAGTGACTGGGTGCGTCGCTACACCATCCAAAGTGTAATGAATAACTTCACCATGCTCAAAGGGATATTCAATGTCTGCTTTTTTTGTGTTTTTTTTGACCAATCTACCAATAGGTGCCCTTCATTGCGAGGCAGTGGAAAATCTCCCTGGTCTTTGTGATTGAATCTATGTTTGAAATTCACTGCTCGACTGAGGGGCCTTACAGATAATTGTATGAGTCGTGTACAGAGATGAGGTAGTCATTCCAAAATCATGTAAGGATCCGCCCCTTTTTTTTTTTACATTTCCCCCTAAAATGACATACCCAGATCTAACTGCCTGTAGATCAGGCCCTGAAGCAAGGATATGCATATTCTTGATACCATTTGAAAGCAAACACTTTGAAGTTTGTGGAAATGTGGAGAATAGGAGAATATAACACATTACATCTGGTAAAAGATAATACAAAGAAAAACCAACAGATGTTTTTGTATTTCTGTATTTTTTTTTTGTATCATCGTCTTTGAAATGCAAGACAAAGGCCATAATGTATTATTCCAGCCTGGGTGCAATTTAGATTTTGGCCACTAGATGGCAGCAGTGTCTGCGCAAAGTTTTAGACTGATCAAATTAACCATTGCATTTCTGTTCAAAACCTTTGTATCAAGACTACCCAGATTTGCCTAATTTGTTTATTAATAACTTTCAAGTTCAAAACTCCTCAAACAATAGCATGGTATTCTTTCACTGTAATAGCTACTGTAAATTGGACAGTGCAGTTAGATGAACAAGAATTGAAATTTTCTGCCACTATCAGATATGTCTATGTCCTGGGAAATGTTCTTGTTACTTACAACCTCATGCTAATCGCATTAGCCTACGTTAGCTCAACCGTCCCGTGAGGGACCCACCCATCCTGAAGAAGTTTTAAGCACTATTATTGCACACAGAGTGAGTCCATGCAACTTATTATGTGACTTGTTAAGCAACATTGTACTCCAAAAGTTATTACGGCTTGCCATAACAAATGGGTTGAATACTTATTGACTCATACATTTCAGCTTATTATTTTTAATTAATTTGTCAACATTTCTAAAACATAATTCCCCCTTGACATTATGGGGTATTGTCTGTAGGCCAATGACACAAAATCAACATTTCATGAATTTTAAATTCAGGCTGTAACATAACAAAATGTGGAAAAAGTCAAGGGGTGTGAATACTTTCTGAAGGCACTGTAAGAGAGGACCAGGTCGTAGGTCAATGTTCATCCCCCACAATCCTCTGCTGACTCAGTCACAGGGGAACATCCAATGTGATTAAATAGATTAATTGTCATGTATCTGGGGGCTGGATAAATGGAGTGAAGAATGGAAGGGATGAGGGGAGGAGAGGGAGAGATAATTGATGGAAACGCTGAAGGGCTCTCAGATTGGGGTCAAGAGGTCAAAGGCAAAAGGATCGTTCCTCTGGGTTCACCACAGATAGAGGATGTTACAGCAGGGGGAGGATCAGATAAACATATTTCATTTGATCAATTAAACTCCTCAGTTTGACATGTAAAAGGTGGTATAACAGTATCTTGTACCTTCTTGTAACACAGATATTAGAGGATTTATTTTACATGAAGGGAATTAGCTTTTGCCCAGTAGTTTATCTTTCTAGGTCCCAGGTGAAATTAATATATTATAATAGCTGTGGCCTAATGTTTAGGTCTGGGATTTCCTTGTAACACATTCTGCATCAAATGGATCTGTTAAAAGCACTTCTCAAATCTGTGTGCTTTTCTCTGTGATCTTCCCTCAGACCTGAAGGATCTGAATATCATAATTTTCTCTGTGATCTTCCCTCAGACCTGAACGAGGCCATCCCAGAGACAGAGCTGCTGGACAACAGCATACAGAAGGGGCGTGCCCAGCTGTCCGTCAAAGCCAGGAGGCACCGCCCCTCTCGCTCTCGCTTCCGAGACAGCGTCAGCTCCACAGAGGGAGATGACAGTCTGGAGAGGAAGGTGAGTGACAGGCGTGAGAGCCAATCAATCGATGACATGGACTCTCAAAGGGACAGGCACACCCACAGGACACATTCCTTTGTAGTCTGATGATGACCTTGTAGCATGTGATAACAAAAGACAAGGGCCTTGTCTTGTCTTGGTAATACAGTATAGATAGACATTTTTGTATAGATAGCACCAAGGGAGATTTTAGGTATTTATTGCGCATTTTATATAGTCACTATACCATAATACTGCACACATGTAGCTAAGTAACATAGCAACTAAAGCTCTATAACTAACAGCGCTGTGAGTAGATCCTGATTGGTGAAAAACAAAGCTCGACTCTGCTACCCTGTTGTTTGGTCGTTTTGAGTATTTTCTCTCACTAGAGTTACAGTCAATTCAAATTACATTCCAGCCCATTCAGGCGTTTCATTGGACTAGCACTTAATTTGAAAAGTACCATACTACAGTTATTAGCATTTTCCCATTCAAATTTCATGTCCAATTATTCCTTACTATACAGGAGGTGGAATGGAATTGACCCAAACGCATATGTTTGTATTTATATGTTTATATGCGTAAATACATGCTTGTGTGCGTGTATGTATGTGTGTCTGTCTGTCTCTCTGTGTGTGTAGGTGGGTGTGTTGGTGTGTGGTTGTGTGTGTGCGTGTATGTATGTGTGTCTGTCTGTCTGTCTCTGTGTGTGTAGGTGGGTGTGTTGGTGTGTGGTTGTGTGTGTGCGTGTATGTATGTGTGTCTGTCTGTCTGTCTCTGTGTGTGTAGGTGGGTGTGTTGGTGTGTGGTTGTGTGTGTGCGTGTATGTATGTGTGTCTGTCTGTCTCTCTGTGTGTGTAGGTGGGTGTGTTGGTGTGTGGTTGTGTGTGTGCGTGTATGTATGTGTGTCTGTCTGTCTCTCTGTGTGTGTAGGTGGGTGTGTTGGTGTGTGGTTGTGTGTGTGCGTGTATGTATGTGTGTATGTATGTGTGTGTCTGTCTCTCTGTGTGTGTAGGTGGGTGTGTTGGTGTGTGCGTGTATGTATGTGTGTCTGTCTGTCTGTCTCTGTGTGTGTAGGTGGGTGTGTTGGTGTGTGGTTGTGTGTGTGCGTGTATGTATGTGTGTCTGTCTGTCTGTCTCTGTGTGTGTAGGTGGGTGTGTTGGTGTGTGGTTGTGTGTGTGCGTGTATGTATGTGTGTCTGTCTGTCTCTCTGTGTGTGTAGGTGGGTGTGTTGGTGTGTGGTTGTGTGTGTGCGTGTATGTATGTGTGTCTGTCTGTCTCTCTGTGTGTGTAGGTGGGTGTGTTGGTGTGTGGTTGTGTGTGTGCGTGTATGTATGTGTGTCTGTCTGTCTCTCTGTGTGTGTAGGTGGGTGTGTTGGTGTGTGGTTGTGTGTGTGCGTGTATGTATGTGTGTCTGTCTGTCTCTCTGTGTGTGTAGGTGGGTGTGTTGGTGTGTGGTTGTGTGTGTGCGTGTATGTATGTGTGTCTGTCTGTCTCTCTGTGTGTGTAGGTGGGTGTGTTGGTGTGTGGTTGTGTGTGTGCGTGTATGTATGTGTGTCTGTCTGTCTCTCTGTGTGTGTAGGTGGGTGTGTTGGTGTGTGGTTGTGTGTGTGCGTGTATGTATGTGTGTCTGTCTGTCTCTCTGTGTGTGTAGGTGGGTGTGTTGGTGTGTGGTTGTGTGTGTGCGTGTATGTATGTGTGTCTGTCTGTCTCTCTGTGTGTGTAGGTGGGTGTGTTGGTGTGTGGTTGTGTGTGTGCGTGTATGTATGTGTGTCTGTCTGTCTCTCTGTGTGTGTAGGTGGGTGTGTTGGTGTGTGGTTGTGTGTGTGCGTGTATGTATGTGTGTCTGTCTGTCTCTCTGTGTGTGTAGGTGGGTGTGTTGGTGTGTGGTTGTGTGTGTGCGTGTATGTATGTGTGTCTGTCTGTCTCTCTGTGTGTGTAGGTGGGTGTGTTGGTGTGTGGTTGTGTGTGTGCGTGTATGTATGTGTGTCTGTCTCTCTCTGTGTGTGTAGGTGGGTGTGTTGGTGTGTGGTTGTGTGTGTGCGTGTATGTATGTGTGTCTGTCTCTCTCTGTGTGTGTAGGTGGGTGTGTTGGTGTGTGGTTGTGTGTGTGCGTGTATGTATGTGTGTCTGTCTCTCTGTGTGTGTAGGTGGGTGTGTTGGTGTGTGGTTGTGTGTGTGCGTGTATGTATGTGTGTGTCTGTCTCTCTGTGTGTGTAGGTGGGTGTGTTGGTGTGTGCGTGTATGTTTGTGTGTCTGTCTGTCTCTCTGTGTGTGTAGGTGGGTGTGTTGGTGTGTGGTTGTGTGTGTGCGTGTATGTATGTGTGTCTGTCTGTCTCTCTGTGTGTGTAGGTGGGTGTGTTGGTGTGTGGTTGTGTGTGTAGGTGGGTGTGTTGGTGTGTGGTTGTGTGTGTGCGTGCGCGCATGCGTCTATTTATTGTTTGTGTCAGTCAGTTCACATATAAACATGTTGTGGTGTTTCTGAATCTTTGTGCCATAGTGTCTGGACAGCCCTCTGCACTCAGTCCGTTCCCCCCTCCACTCCACCCTGCGAGGAGGCTCCTCCCCTTCTCCTGATTCGCTCCTCTCCTCGTCCTCCCCTTGTCCCACCTTACGGAGCCCCGTGTTCTCCTTCGACACCTCCTCCTTACGGCGCTCCCCGGAGGAGGGCGGGACCGGGTCGCCAGCCCCTCGGGGCCGGTACCGCCAGCTGACAAATGCCACGTCTCAGGAGGCCCTGGTGACCACGCCAAACAGCTCTCCCTCCAAGTCGTGTCCCAGTTCGGACTGCTCGCCTGTTTACATTCGACGGGCACGACGCCCAGACAGTGAGGGTACGAGAGGCAGACATCCACATTGGGCAAGAAAATCCTCATCCTAGTTATTACAGTCCAACTCCCCACACTAAGAATTACATGCACTGTGATATTAACTATGGTATATTAAGCCTAAATAGGCAAAACGCACACACACACACGTATTGATACACAACCACCACACCATTAAGGCCACACCAAAATGTTGGTAATGGTGGGTTAATGTATAAAAAAAAATGCTTTGATTAATCAATAATGTGCTAATTGCCATTTTTTTTTTCTTCTCAGTGTTAGTTTCAGAAGACAGTCGAGACACCAGCCCGGCTGACCCCGGCAACAACAGCCTTATCTTCGACAAGAAGACCAAGAGGAGATTCTTGGACCTGGGGTAAGGGCTCAATATACAGACATTTAAACAGTTTACATTGTAAACACATTGTAAATTTGTCAGTTTCAAAACTGGTGCTTTCTGTTGATTTTAACCCACCATTTTTTTGTTCTTCTGAAGGGTCACATTGAGACGCTCCTATGTGAGGGTCAGAAAAGACAAGTCAAACAGACTGTCAATGGGAAGCCGGTGAGTCCATGGGAAGCCATTTTGGCTCTGTCCCTCTGTTTCAATGCAGGAGGCAAAATGTTGGCTCTATTAGACCTAGTTAGTATATGAGAGGCACCATTTTGGCTCATTCAGTTAGCATATTGAATATCTCTCTTTCTCTGCACAGGGAGCCATCTGAGAGCCCGTCCAGGTCCTCTGGCTCTTTCGTGCCTTTCTCCTGGTTCACTGACAGCACCAGGGGCTCCGTGTCGTCCGGGGCAACTCCGCCCTGCTCCCCCAAACTGGTCTCACAGGACTGCAGCCCCCGCAAGTCCAACTCCCAGGTAACTCACATCCACAATAACATATAGACGCCTTCAGATATCATATTTAGGTCAGACTGCACTATTATGTTACTTCTACCATTGTCCACTTTGTGTTTTTATCATTATCAGAGGCCTCGTGTGTTTATGTTAGCATTAGCATATAGTCTAGTCTTCATTTCATGTCTGTCATTAAGATTTCTGCCACATCTGACAATGTCACAAAAATGATGCGCACGCTTCAAAGGGACAGAAGGCCATGTGTTGTTATGGTTCTGGATGGCCAGATAGCTAGCAACAATTTTAAGAAACTGTCACATGGTGAATTGTAAGTGGCTCGTTTCAGCTCATTTAAACTTTTTCTTGATATCATGTCTTGTTTTGAGGTGTTTTGACTGTCACCTTTATGCTAATATGAGAAAAGAAATGGCTAGATATCTAGCTAACCAATAACTGTAATGATGTATTTGAGAGATAAGTGCTCATTGTGCACCTGTATTTTTGTTTTCAATAAACATTGGGGACGAAATATAGTTTACATGTTGTCAACAATCTAGGCCAACCCTTGTTTTGCCCCATACTGTAGTTGCACATGCGTCGGTTTTGTTTCTAAACAACCAAACCGTCTATATATTCCACAGTTTAAATAACCAAGAAACGGATTCTGCTGTTACGCTTGGAGATATGCCAAATTCTTTTTACAAATTGTCAAGAAGGAGAAAACTTTCTCCTACTGGGTTTGAGCTTCAAATGCACATCAAATGAAAACAGTCACCAGATGAGAGAAGCAGACACCAGAGATATAAAACTGCTACACTTCTATAAACACTTCTAGCATCGTCTAGTTTTGTCATCCTAAGCCTCTCTCCCTCTTTCTTCTTCTCCTTCCATCTCACTCAAGTAATTATTTAGCATTTTATTGCATGACATAAGTATTTGATACCTTCCTCATGATCATTGATGCCCCACGAGGTGAGATTGACCGTCATCTTGAACTTCTTCCATTTTCTTCCACTTCTTCCACTTCTTCCATTTTCTAATAATTGCACCAACAGTTGTTGCCTTCTCACCAAGCTGCTTGTCTATTGTCCTGTAGCCCATCCCAGCCTTGTGCAGATCTACAATTTTATCCCTGATGTCTTTACACAGCTCTCTGGTCTTGGCCATTGTGGAGAGGTTGGAGTCTGTTTGATTGAGTGTGTGGACAGGTGTCTTTTATACAGGTAACGAGTCCAAACAGGTGCAGTTAATACAGGTAATGAGTGGAGAACAGGAGGGCTTCTTAAAGAAAAACTAACAGGTCTGTGAGAGCCGGAATTCTTACTGGTTGGTACGTGATCAAACACTCATGTCATGCAATAAAATGCAAATTAATTACTTAAAAATCATACAATGTGATTTTCTGGATTTTTGTTTTAGATTCCATCTCTCACAGTTGAAGTGTACCTATGATAAAAATTACATGCTTTGTAAGTAGTAAAACCTGCAAAACCGGCAGTGTATCAAATACTTCTCCCTAACTGTATATATAATTGATCTGGAGAGGCCCATGGTGTGACTCAGCTCCTGTGGAGAGTGAGGGATTGAAACCCAATTAGGAAGCAGGGCGCGTTTTCCTCTGTGTCCAAGAGGGTGCTGCTATTCGACATTTATCGACAAGCACGGCTACATTTACACAGAGGGGAAATCGATGGCCCTTTGTGCGGCACAATGTCACATACTCGTGTCAAATGTAACCTGTTTCAGAAAAGATATTGACAGATGACTTCGGGAGTTAAAACAAGAACATGGCATCGATGCAAGAGACTCCAGTTGTTAGATCCGATTGATATATTGATATAATCCCATATTGAGGGATTTTGGTGTTGCTCTCGTCCTCTTACATGGTTTGTTACATACGCATCTATTGGATGGAAAACATAGCTTAATATACAGAAGAAAGAAGCTGAGGTACAGGGTTATAGGAAGAAGATAGGCTTATAGTGGTTGTCCATTCAAAATACCCAGGAAGGCAGACATATGCCTCCCACTGACTTTGCACCAGCTAATTAAAGCCTCTGCCAAAGGCCTGAGTATTTCTAAGGGAAATAGATTATATTTCAGAAGCTTGTGGGCCAATGGCCATTTAGCTAAGAAGCACAGGAAGGATAAGAAATATACAGCCGTCCAAACACACCGTTGATGTAACAAAACAAGGTGTTCGTATATCAAAGTGTTTGTATTTCACTGTCAAACGTATAGTTAAGAGCATGCCTGGCTCTTGGAGCTTTATAGTTTTTCTGCTTATGTGGACACATTGCTTTATAGATCAAAGGTGTTATAAGCCCTTGTCAGCACAACAAATATGGTATGTTGCATATTGAGATATATCTCTGCCATAGATGATGACATTCTTTCTGCTAATATGTTAATGTGTAGCCTGTCCATATCCTTGCCATGAAAACATATAACCAGTAGGTACACCCACAGGACACCTAACAATGTTTCTTGTTGGAGGTCTCTCTTTGCCCACATTTGCAGTCGTAGGCAGAAATCCCATGATGCAATCGATGCTGTTGATTTACTCACCTTGGTGACTTGACCGCTGCGATGCTTTTAGCTAACCACAACATCAATGTCAAGACAACTAGATTACCGTTTAACAAAAGAAGGAACGAAACACAGCAGAGCATATTTCCACTTAGTGGTTAATAGATATTCTAATGCCCTTGTTTACATATGCTTTAAAAAACAACAACTTTGAATTAACCATTGGCAGGCTAAGTTCAGTGAGTTCATCAATATAGCCCTCTATGGGAAAAAAAACCCATCCACCCCTCTCAGCTTCACTTGGTTTGATCCATTCTGAGTCAAAACCCTCCCAAATATTTGGGCAGGGGGGAGTGTTTATACATACACTCTAACACCTGCCACATGACACATCTAAAAAAAAACTTGTTGGGAGCATGGGCCTATCCCAAATAGCACCTTTATTTCCCGGAAAGTGCAATACTTTTGACTACAGGGCAAATGTAGTGCACTTTATAGGGACTAGAGTGCAATTTAGAACAGAGCTCCATGGGGTTTAATAGTGAGGAGTAGCTAGGCAAAGCATCCCAGATGCACTTAGTCATCAGCATGGAGGCCGGGGTCCTTCGCTCTGCACAGCAATTAAAGCTGCAGCTTCCTATTGAAAGCAGAGGGCTGTTAAATCCCTTTCAACCACTGTGTGCCTGTCCAACTGGGTTAATAGCTCTAGCATGCATAGTGCACTACTTTTGAACAGAGCCCTATGGGCCCTGGTCAAAAATCAGTGGTATAAAGTACTTAAGGCTAAATACTTGAAAGTACTACTTAAGTGTTTTTTGGGGTATCTGTACTGACTCACTAAACACTTTGTAAATGACGGCTGAGTGTTGGAGTGTGCCCCTGGCTAACCGTAAAAATGTATACAAGAAAATTGTGACTTCTGCTTTGCTTAATATAAGGACTTTTGAATGATTTATACTTTCACATTCGGTATTTAAGTATATTTTAGCAATTACATTTACTTTTGATGCTTAAGTATATTTAAAACCAAATACTTTTAGACTTTTGCTCAAGTAGTATTTTACTGGGTGACTTTCAATTTTACTTGAGTCATTTTCTATTAAGGTATCTTTACTTTTACCCAAGCATGACAATTAGGTACTTTTTTCACCATTGTCAAAAGTAATGCACTATATACACTACCGGTCAAACGTTTTAGAATTCCTACTCATTCAAGGGTTTTTCTTTATTTTTACTATTTTCTACATTGTAGAATAACAGTGAAGACATCAAAACTGTAAAATAACACATATGGAATCATGTAGTAACCAATAAAGTGTTAAACTAAACAAAATATATTTTATATTAGAGATTCTTCAAATAGCCACCCTTTGCCTTGATGACAACTTTGCACACATTTAGCGTTATCTCAACCAGTTTCATGAGGTAGTCACCTGGAATGCATTTCAATTGACAGGTGTGCCGCCTTAAAAGTTCATTTGTGGAATTTCTTTCCTTATTGTGTTTGAGCCAATCAGTTGTGTTGTGACAAGGTAGGGGGGTATACAGAAGATAGTCATATTTGGTAAAAGACCAAGTCCATATTATGGCAAGAAAAGCTCAAATAAGCAAAGAGAAATGACAGTCCATCAGTACTTTACGACATGAAGGTCAGTCAATACGGAACATTTCAAGAACTTTGAACGTTTCTTCAAGTGCAGTTGCAGAAACGATCAAGCACTATGATGAAACTGGCTCTCATGAGGACTGCCATAGGAATGGAAGACCCAGCCAGAGTTACCTCTGCTGCAGAGGATAAGTTCATTAGCATTACCAGCCTCAGAAATTGCAGCCCAAATAAATTCTTCACAGAGTTCAAGTAACAGACACATCTCAATGTCAACTGTGATTCAGGCCTTTGTGGTTGAATTGTGGCAAAGAAACCACTACTAAAGGATACCAATGAGAAGGAGAGATTTGCTTGGGTCAAGAAACACGAGCAATGGACATTAAACGGGTGGAAATCTGTCCTTTGGTCTGGAGTCCAAATTGGAGATTTTTGGTTCCATCCACCGTGTTTTCGTGAGTTGCGGCTTGTGGGTATTACGGATGATCTCTGCATGCGTATTTCCCACCGTAAAGCATGGAGGAGGGGTTATGGTGTGGGTGTGCTTTGCTGGTGACACTGTCAGTGATTTATTTAGAATTCAAGGCATACTTAACCAGCATGGTTACCAAAGCATTCTGCAGCGATACGCCATCCCATCTGGTTTGTGCTTAGTGGGACTATCATTTGTTTTTCAACAAGAGTATGACCGAACACACCTCCAGGCTGTGTAAGGGCTATTTGACCAAGAAGGAGAGTGATGGAGTGCTGCATCAGATGACCTGGCCTCCACAATCACCCAACCTCAACCCAATTGAGAGGGTTTGGGATTGGTTGGACCGCAGAGTGAAGGAAAAGAAGCAAGTGCTCATTACATGACTGTTGGAAAAACATTCCAGGTGAAGCTGGTTGAGAGAATGCCAAGAGTGTGCAAAGCTGTCCAAGGCAAAGGGTGGCTACTTTGAAGAATCTCAAATATAAAATATATTTTGATTTGTTTAACCCTTTTTTGGTTACTACATGATTCCTTATGTGTTATTTCATAGTTTTGATGTGTTCGTTATTTTTCTACAATGTAAAAAATTAAGAAAAACCCTTGAATGAGTAGGTGTTCTAAAACTTTGGACCGGTAGTGTAGGGAACAGAGTGCCCTTTGGGACTCAACCCTAATAAGCCTGGTGTCTGGAGAGGAGGCAGATACCCATGACTTTGCCTTCCTCCTCTGCACTGGAGATTTGGGCCCCTGCACTGTGGCTCTCAAGGGCTGTTATAGGGCTGTGTGTCTGTGTGAGTTTTTGTTGTGTGTGTGTGCATGCATATGTGTTAGCAGGGGCATCATTTCAGAGGGCAATTCATCCAAAATATGATGCTTATGTATTATTTTTCAGTGTTACTACTGTGACCAAACATTTTATATTTCTAAGCTACAACTGTTTGAAAGTAAGGTTTACAAACAATGCATTAATATCCTACTATTGTCTGATGTAATTGATCTTGAACTGGACAAATCAATCGATCCAATGCTGTTTGACCACAGTGGTCACACTCAATAAAAATATCACTGTGCACTTGTACTTAATCCCAAAGTGTCAAAGAATACTGGAAACAATGTGGAGAAAACTGTATTTATTTATCATGATTGGATCATTTCTCCTCCCTCCCTCCCTCCCTCCCTCCCTCCCTCCCTCCCTCCCTCCCTCCCTCCCTCCCTCCCTCCCTCCCTCCCTCCCTCCCTCCCTCCCTCCCTCCCTCCCTCCCTCCCTCCCTCAGGAGTCTGCCCTGAGTGATGAGTTCTCACCGCCCCCCTGTAGTCCCCCTCACGCCTCGAGTGGGACCACAGCCGACTCGTCCTCCCGCTCCTCACAACGCTACCAGACCCTCTCCCAGTCCTCAGACGAGGTAAGGGGCTTCCTAATGCAGTTGTGGTGGTGGTAGTGGGCATTCTCTGCCTAGAACTAAATGGATCTAAACTCTATTTCATTATGATACCGTATATGAGACAGAGGGTTTGCCTGAGGCCTGGATCACTGTTCAGAGAGAGAAGGCAAGATACTATTTTTGATTAAAGTAGCGTTCCACTCAAATCTGTAATAGTGTACCAACAAAACTCTGAATTCTTCTTTAGTAAAATGTGTACCATTACCTGAAATAACCCCAACTGGACGTAGTTATGTCTTCTTGGTTACCTGTAGCAACTAGCTTATACTATTCATACTATAGCACACACACCATTCAGTTAGAAGTTCCAAGCAGTTCACTTAGATCCATAACAGTGCAGAGTGCAGAGTGCAGAGTGTGTGGTCCTGGTGTTTTTAAAGCCTGAGTCTGGTGAGTGCTCTGCTCTCTCAAAAACACTCTCTGGCCAGACGCTGTCAGACACGGCTGCACAGTGATTAGGGAATCAATTACCTCCGGTAAACTAGCTCTCTCTCTCTCCCGTCACATCTGATTTGGCTCAGCTTGTTGGAGGGGATATTGGGTTTTCAGAGGGGCTTTATGACTCTCTCCCTCTCATCTCCTTAAGCTGCCATTACAGAGGGATGCAGGATACACGTCAGACCTGGGTACAGATAGTATTTGCTTTTTTCCCCCCCAAATACTTTAACCTGCACTTGATTGTGTGACGCATGCCTGGAACAACGGAACCAATGGAATAGACTCCAAAGTGCGAACCCTGCCCATCTGCCACTCCGGAGGTGCGCTCAACTGGGTTTCCATTTGTGCCGAACATGTTCCTTTAGTTGCAATTTCGGTGGGGTGATTTCAATGAACATTCTGAAATGTTACAGTGAAACATCAAACAGTAAAGATTACTATGCCATTTCATCGGCACTAATCAAACTGCAAATAACTTTCCTATTCCTGCTACATGTACAATAGTAGAAAGCCACATTATTATTTGTAGTGGCAGTTTAGACCCAAAACAGACCACCTTCTCAGACATAAGATAATGTTACCTTATGGTCTCGGCTAACACTAAGCTAACATTAGCTAACAATCAAAATCTATTCCCCTTATTTAACACACCTCAGGTTCACTCAATGAAACACTCAAAGTATTTAAAAGAAAAATAAATAGTATTTGAACCCAGGACTTAATCACACCTGGTTGAGTAAGCGTGTGAGAGTAGATATGTGTCCCAGTTGTTGGTGAGACGGAAAATCCCAACAGGGAATGTGCTGTTTTGCCTTCCAGCAGAGCACCTTACCTGAATTAGCATGGTTGAAGTAATGGAACAGTGTTTGTATATGGTAGCCTAGGTCATGTAATCCACTTTCTATAAAACCTTTGGCTAATAATGTAAAATAGAGGGGCTCTCAAACCAACCACATCCCATAGGAAAAGTCTGCCTGTATGTTGATATCATGTTTATTCAAGGCTAATAACATGAGGTAAAAGGGAGAATATGCAGAGAGCGAGGGAGAGAGAGAGAGAGAGAGACCTCTCAGCCGGCTGCCTCTTCCATCACCCTGAGTTAATTTTAGCAGCGCTTCACTTGTTCCTGTGCTTCACCGCCGGTGGATAGACATTCTGAGAACACCTCAGTGTCTGGCAGACAGCCAACCTGACAGGACCCTGCTAGCCACCAGGCTAACAACACCAGACCAGTGGTTAGATCAGTAACTAAACAATGTTGTTTGTGTGCGCGTGCGTATGTGTGTGTGACTCAAGGGGGTCTAGACTATAGAGGCAGCTTTGTAAGTCAGTCAATGCAACCTAAAGATACATATCAGTGGGTGTAATACGTTCGCTGTATGTCGCTGCACTGAGGGGCAAGGCTAAATGGTTTTGTGTTATGTTATTCATGACCACCAGGGGGCAGATTAACATGCTCTTCAGACTGCTAACTCACAAAAAGCTATTTTTCATATTAGGAAGCTGAAGCAACGCAATTGTACTCGATTACTGAATATCTTGGGCAACCTTCCTTCCAGCCTATAGACGAGCCGCTGTGCCTAGTGTCGTCGTGGAGCACCCAGCAGGTGTGCCAGTGGCTGAAGGGGTTGAACATGGAGCAGTACATCCCAGAGTTCACTGCCAGGGACATCGACGGGGAGCAGCTCCTCCTGATGGATGGCACCAAGCTCAAGGTGGGAGGATGTTTCAGGGAAGGAGAGGAGGAGAGTGAGGAGGATAGAAGGAAGGGGACTAAGTTCAATGTGGGAGGAGAGGAAAGGAGGGGGAGCAGAGGAGATGAGGGTAAATGGATGGAGAGGGTCAGAGAATAGAGGAGAGGCGAGGAGAGGAATAAGAGCAGATGGATGGAGAGGATGGTACAGATGGTCAAAGGGGAGAAGCGGCCATGAGAGTGGAAGAGAAGTGACAACAAGATTAGAGGAGAGGGTAAGGTACAGGAGAGGGATGAGAGGAGGTGAGAAGATTAGAGGAGAGGGTAAGGTACAGGAGAGGGATCAGAGGAGGTGAGAAGATTAGAGGAGAGGGTAAGGTACAGGAGAGGGATCAGAGGAGGTGAGAAGATTAGAGGAGAGGGTAAGGTACAGGAGAGGGATGAGAGGAGGTGAGAAGATTAGAGGAGAGAGTAAGGTACAGGAGAGGGATCAGAGGAGGTGAGAAGATTAGAGGAGAGGGTAAGGTACAGGAGAGGGATCAGAGGAGGTGAGAAGATTAGAGGAGAGAGTAAGGTACAGGAGAGGGATGAGAGGAGGTGAGAAGATTAGAGGAGAGGGTAAGGTACAGGAGAGGGATGAGAGGAGGTGAGAAGATTAGAGGAGAGGGTAAGGTACAGGAGAGGGATGAGAGGAGGTGAGAAGATTAGAGGAGAGGGTAAGGTACAGGAGAGGGATGAGAGGAGGTGAGAAGATTAGAGGAGAGGGTAAGGTACAGGAGAGGGATGAGAGGAGGTCAGAAGATTAGAGGAGAGGGTAAGGTACAGGAGAGGGATGAGAGGAGGTCAGAAGATTAGACGAGAGGGTAAGGTACAGGAGAGCGATGAGAGGAGGTGAGAAGATAAGATGAGAGGGTAAGGTACAGGAGAGGGATGAGGGGAGGTGAGAATATAAGAGGAGAGGGTAAGGTACAGGAGAGGGATGAGAGGAGGTGAGAATATAAGAGGAGAGGGTAAGGTACAGGAGAGGGATGAGGGGAGGTGAGAATATAAGAGGAGAGGGGAGGTGAGTGCATGTAGGATCAAAGTAAAACATAGAGTATCTCTGACTCTCTGATTGAGCCACTCAAAAACACTCAAAACAACATGTAAACACCCACCAACAACAACAACATACAGATAGTCATTCTCTTTAAGCAGGATCTCATTGCCCTCTGCTGTTGAGAGGGACCACTTTCATGCCATCTGTGAACTACACTGAACAAAAACATAAACGCAACATGCAACAATTTCAAAGATTTTACTGAGTTACAGTCCATACAAGGAATTTTTGGAGAAAAGAAATCGATGACCTACGCAGAAGATTAAACTACCAACGTGACATTCAAAACTGTAATATCTTATTCTTCACAGAGTCGTGTATTTTTTTAAATAACAGCAGGTGCACAATATCTACACCTGCATTGCTTGCTGTTTTGGGTATTTAGGCTGGGTTTCTGTACAGCACTTTGAGATATCAGCTGATGTACGAAGGGCTACTGTATATAAATACATTTGATTTAGATAGTTTTTTTTTTTATCTAAGGAAATCTCAAGGTTTTTCTCTCCTGAGGTAGAGTATGTCATGATAAGCTGTGGACCACACTATCTACCTAGAGAGTTTTCATCTGTATTTTTCGTAGCATACCACCACAGACCGATGCTGGCACTAAGACCGTACTCAATGAGCTGTATACTGCCATAAGCAAACAGGAAAACACTCACCCAGAGGCAACGCTCCTATTAGCCGGGGACTTTAATGCAGGAAAACGTATCAAATTTCTATCAGCATGTTAAATGTGCAACCAGAGGGAAAAAACTCTGGACCACCTTTACTCACACCTTTACTCACACACAGAGATACATACAAAGCCCTCCCTCACCCTCCATTTGGCAAATCTGACCAAAATTCTATCCTCCTGATTTGTGATCACAAGCAAAAATTAAAGCAGGAAGCACTAGTGACTTGCTCAATAAAAAAGTGGACAGATGATGCAGATGCTAAGCTACAGGACTGTTTTGGTAGCACAGACTGGAATATGTTCAGGGATTCCTCCGATGGCAAGAGGAATACCTATGTAAGAATGCTGTTCATCAATTACAGCTCAGCATTTAACACCATAGTGCCCTCCAAACTCGTCATTAAGCTCGAGACCCTAGGTCTCGACCCCGCCCTGTGCAACTGGGTCCTGGACTTTCTGACGGGCCTCCCCCAGGTGGTGAGGGTAGGAAACAACATCTCCACCCTGCTGATCTTCAACACTGGGGCCCCACAAGGGTGCGTTCTCAGCCATCTCCTGTACTCCCTGTTCACCCATGACTGTGTGGCCATGCACGCCTCCAACTCAATCATCAAGTTTGCAGACGACACTACAGTGGTAGGCTTGATTACCAACAACAACGAGTCCGCCTATGTAACGGATGTGAAATAGCTAGCTAGTTAGCGGTGGTGCGCGCTAAATAGCGTTTCAATCGGTGACGTCACTTGCTCTGAGACCTTCAAGTAGTGGTTCTCCTTGCTCTGCAAGGGCCGTGGCTTTTGTGGAGAGATGGGTAAAGATTGCTTCGTGGGTGACTGTTGTTGATGTGTGCAGAGGTTCCCTGGTTCGCGCCCGGGTATGGGCGAGGGGACGGTATAAAGTTATACCATTACATTGATGCTGTTGACCCGGATCACGGGTTGCTGTGGAAAAGGAGGAGGTCAAAAGGGGGGTGAGTGTAACGGATGTGAAACGGCTAGCTTAGTTAGCGGTGGTGCGCGCTAAATAGCGTTTCAATCGGTGATGTCACTTGCTCTGAGACCTTGAAGTAGTGGTTCCCGCGGCTTTTGTGGAGCGATGGGTAACGATGCTTCGTGAGTGACTATTGTTGATGTGTGCAGAGAGTCCCTGGTTCACGCCCGGTATGGGCGAGGGGACGGTCTAAAGTTATACTGTTACACCTACAGGGAGGAGGTGATGGCCCTCAGAGTGTGGTGTCAGGAAAATAACCTCACACTCAACGTCAACAAAACAAAGGAGATGATCGTGGACTTCAGGAAACAGCAGAGGGAGCACCCCCCCTATCCACATCGAAGGGACAGTACTGGAGAAGGTGGAAAGTTTTATGTTCCTCGGCGTACACATCACAGATAAACTGAAATGGTCTCACCACACAGACAGCATGGTGAAGAAGGCGCAACAGCGCCTCTTCAACCTCAGGAGGCTGAAGAAATGTGGCTTGTCACCAAAAACACTCGCAAACTTTTAGAGATGCACAATCGAGAGCATCCTGTCGGGCTGTATCACCGCCTGGTACGGCAACTGCTCCGCCCACAACCGTAAGGCTCTCCAGAGGGTAGTGAGGTCTGCACAACACATCACCGGGGGCAAACTACCTGCCCTCCAGGACACCTACACCACCCGATGTCACAGGAAGGCCAAAAAGATCATCAAGGACAACAACCACCCGAGCCACTGCCTGTTCACCCCGCTATCATCCAGAAGGAGAGGTCAGTACAGGTGCATCAAAGCTGGGACCGAGAGACTGAAAAACAGGCCATCAAACTGTTAAACAGCCATCACTAACATTGAGTGGCTGCTGCCAACATACTGACTCAAATCTCTAGACACTTTAATAATAATTTTTTTAATATAATAAATGAATCACTAGTCACTTTAAACAATGTATACATACCCTACATTACTCATCTCATATGTATATACTGTACTCTATACCATCTACTGCATCTTGCCTATGCCGTTTGGCCATCACTCATCCATATATTTATATGTACATATTCTTAATCATTCCTTTACACTTGTGTGTATTAGGTAGTTGTTCTACTGCACGGCCGGAACTAGAAGCACAAGCATTTCGCTACATTCTCATTAACATCTGCTAACCATGTGTATGTGACCAATACAATTGGATTGGAGTACACCACATCAGTCATTGGCTTCATCAATAAGTGCATCGATGATGTTGTCCCAGCAGTGACAGTACGTACATACACCAACCAGAAGCCATGGATTACAGGCAACATCTGCACTAAGCTGAAGGCTAGAGCTGCTGCTTTTAACTTCTTGACTCACCCATCCCTTTAGCGGGATCATTTTTATCAACACTCGCTGAATTGCAGCTCGCCAAATTCAAATTAAATTACTAAAAATATAAAATTTTCATGAAATCACAAGTGCAATATAGCAAAACACAGCTTAGCTTGTTGTTAATCCACTTGGCGTGTCAGATTTCAATACAGCTTTTCGGCGAAAGCATAACAAGCGTTTATGTAAGAACATCTCTCTCAGTAGACAAAATATTACAAACACGAGCAGCCAAGTAGATTGGTCATGAAAGTCAGAAAAGCAATAGATTAAATCGCTTACCTTTGATGCTCTTCGGATGTTTGCACTCACGAGACTCCCAGTTACACAATAAATGTTCCTTTTGTTCCATAAAGATTATTTTTATATCCAAAATACCTCCATTTGTTTGGCGTATTATGTTCAGAAATCCACAGGCTCGAGCGGTCACGACATCGCAGACGAAAATTCCAAATAGTATCCGTAATGTCCACAGATACATGTCAAATGTTTTTTATAATCAATCCTCAGGTTGTTTTTAAAATATATAATCAATAATATATCAACCGGGACTGTCGCTTTTTCAATAGGAGAGGGAGAGACAATGGCTGCCCCACTCTGTTGCTCAATCAAAACTCTGCGAACACCCAGCTATCCACTGACGCGATATCTTTCTCGCTCGTTTTTCAAAATAAAAGCCTGAAACTATGTCTAAAGACTGGTGACACCTTGAGGAAGCCATAGGAAAATGATTCTGGTTGATATCCCTTTAAATGGAGGCAAGGCATCCAATGGAACAGAGAGCTTTCAGGAAAAACAGCACTTCCTGGTTTGATTTTCCTCAGGTTTTTGCCTGCAATATCAGTTATGTTATACTCAGAGACAATATTTTGACAGTTTTGGATAATTTAGAGTGTTTCCTATCCTAATCTGACAATTATTTGCATATTCTAGTTTCTGGGCCTGAGAAATAGGCAGTTCCAAATGGGTACGTTTTTTTGCCAAAAACGAAAATCGTGCCCCCTACACTCAATAAGTTTTAAGGAGCCTGAACAAGGCAGTTAATCCACTGTTCCTAGGCCGTCAGTGTAAAGGCCGTCAGTGTAAAGAATTTGTTCTTAACTGACTTGCCTAGTTAAATAAGGTTAAATGAAAAAATTTAAATAAATAACCGGTGCCCCCCGCACACTGACTCTGTACCGGTGTATAGTCTTGCTATTGTTATTTTACTGCTGCTCTTTAATTACTTGTTACTTTTATTTCCTATTGTTTTTCCATTTTCGTTTTTTAACTGCATTGTTGGTCAGGGCCTTGTAAAATAAGCATTTCACTGTAAGTTCTACACCTGATGTATTCGGCGCATGTGACAAATAAAATTTGATTTGATTTTTATTTGATTTGATTTAACCCCAAACAACACATCAAGGGTTGTGTGTCTGTTTTTCTAACTTTGTTTACATTACTTGGGACAAACCATCTGTTTGACGTATTTGATGCCATTCCACCTTTTCTGCTCCAGCCATTGCCACTTGCTCGTCCTACCCAATTAAGGTGCCACCAAACTCCTGTGGCGCACACACACGCACGCACACACACGCACGCACACACACGCACGCACGCACTCTTTCACACTCTTCATATGCTGCTGCTACTCTGTTTGTCTATCCTGATTGCCTAGCCACTTTTACCACAACCTATATGCAGTGGTGGAAAAAGTACCCAATTGTCATACTTGAATAAAAGTATACAGTTGAAGTCAGAAGTTTACATACACTTAGGTTGGAGTCATTAAAACTTGTTTTTCAACCACTCCACAAATTTCTTGTTAACAAACTATAGTTTTGGCAAGTCGCCTAGGACATCGACTTTGTGTATGACACAAGTCATTTTTCCAGCAATTGTTTACAGACAGAAAATTTCACTTATAATTCACTGTATCAGAATTCCAGTGGGTCAGAAGTTTACAAACACTAAGTTGACTGTGCTTTTAAACAGCTTGGAAAATTCCAGAAAATGATGTCGTGGCTTTAGAAGCTTCTGATAGGCTAATTGGCATCATTTGAGTCAATTGGAGGTGTACCTGTGGATGTATTTCAAGGCCTACCTTCAAACTCTGTGCCTCTTTGCTTGACATTATGGGAAAATCAAAATAAATCTGCCAAGTTTTGTAGAACTCCACAAGTCTGATTCATCCTAGGGAGAAATTTCCAAACGCCTGAAGGTATCATGTTCATCTGTACAAACAATAGTACGCAAGTATAAACACCATGGGACCACGCAGCCGTCATACCGCTCAGGAAGGAGACGCGTTCTGTCTCCTCGAGATGAACGTACTTTGGTGCGAAAAGTGCAAATCAATCCCAGAACAACAGCAAAGGACCTTGTGAAGATGCTGGAGGAAACGGGTACAAAAGTATCTATATCCACAGTAAAACGAGTCCTATATCGACTTAACATAAAAGGCAGCTCAGCAAGGAAGAAGCCATTGCTCCAAAACCGGCATTAATCACACCCTGACCAAACCAAAATAGAGACATAAAAAGCTCTAAGGTCAGGGCGTGACACCTCCCCCTTTTCCTGCAAACATAACGATGGTTATTATGGCCAAACAGTTCTATTTTTGTTTCATCAGACAAGAGGACATTTCTCCAAAAAGTATGATCTTTGTCCCCATGTGCAGTTGCAAACCATAGTCTGGCTTTTTAAAAATGTGGCTTTGGAGCAGTTGCTTCTTCCTTGCTGAGCGGCTTTTCAGCTTATGCCGATATGGGACTCGTTTTACTGTGGATATAGAGGCTTTGGTACCTGTTTCCTCCAGCATCTTCACAAGGTCCTTTGCTGTTGTTCTGGGATTGATTTGCACTTTTCGCACCAAAGTACGTTCATCTCTAGGAGACAGAATGTGTCTCCTTCCTCAGCGGTATGACGGCTGCGTGGTTCCATGGTGATTATACTTGCGTACTGTTGTTTGCACAGATGAACATGGTATCTTCAGGCGTTTGGAAATTGCTCCCAAGGATAAACCAGACTTGTGGAGACTATAATTTTTGTATGATGTCATTTTTTCCAATGATGTCAAGCAAAGAGGCACTGACTTTGAAGGTAGGCTTTGAAGTACATCCACAGGTACACCTCCAATTGACGCAAATGATGTCAATTAGCCTATCAGAAGCTTCTAAAGCCATGGCATCATTTTCTGGAATTTTCCAAGCTGTTTAAGGGCACAGTAAATTTAGTGTATGTAAACTTCTGACCCACTGGAATTGTGATATAGTGAAATGATCTGTCTGGTAACAATTGTTGGAAAGATTACTTGTGTCATGCACAAAGTAGATGTCCCAACCGACTTGCTAAAACTATAGTTCGTTAACAAGAAATGTGTGGAGTGGTTGAAAAATGAGTTTTAATGACTCCAACCTAAGTGTATGTAATCTTCAGACTTCAACTGTATTTGTCACATGCACCGAAGAAAACAACAGGTGCAGACCTTACCGTGAAATGCTTACTTACAAACCCTTATTAACCAACAATGCGTTTAAGAAAAATCGAGTTAAGAAAATATTGACTAAATACACTTAAGTAACACAATAAAATAACAATAACGAGGCTACAGTGTAAATATAAGGTGTTCCAATCCTCGCTATACCTTTTTTTTTTAGGTAACAAAATATTTTTCATTTTTAACTCTGCATTGTTGGGAAAGGGCTCGTAAGTAAGCATTTGATGGTACAGTCTACACCTTTTGTATTCGGCACATGTGACAAATAACATTTAATTTGATATTTTATTATATTTTATTATCAGGGTTTGGGAGTGAACAGTTCCACGGACCGCAGTGCACTGAAAAGGCGGATCAAAGACATTCACGCAGCAGCGGAAAAGGAGCGCAAGGCCCTGGACAAACTGGAACGTCAGAAAGAGAAGCAGCGTAAAAAGGATCAGGAGCTACGCAAGCTAAACACAAGCTAGACATAACCACCAGATGGCGCTAAATCACCACAGAAATACTCCTGACCAGAAACTGGTGTTGGTGCACATCTCCAACTTCCACATTATCATGATAGCATTGATGCTAAGTGGAGTTTTGTGAAAAAAGTTGGATTTTGCTCATAGACTTTCGTACTGTACCTCTGGTTTGGATGTGAGTCTTTGAACCCTGTGATGGGCGGGACAGTGTGTTGTCTATCACTGACAAATGAATAATAACAGAATGAAAGCTCCATGCTCTTCTCGTCAAATGGATTTATTTTAGACCAAGATCGGAAGCCCAAAGTGGGCATGTGAGAGGTGGGTCGCGAGTTATGACAATGCATCTACAGTCACACACTATTTATTCTTAATTTGGGTAGTTGGAGGACAATTGGGTCACGGCAGAACTGTCAATTTCTAATTTGGGCCCCGAGGTGAAAAATCTTAAGAACTGTTTCGGACCAATCAATCAGTGGTTGACGCAACATGATAGGTCCCGCCCATATTGGGGTTCAGTTGTCTCATTCTTCTTGGCTATGAAACGTGTTGTTCTTTGTCAGTCATCAAGGTTATCCTCCCTTGTGGAAAAAAATCGGACTAATAAGTTGTTACTGGAATTGAGTATGTGTTATAAACTCAGCAAAAAAATAAACATCCTCTCACTGTCAACCGCGTTTATTTTCAGCAAACTTAACATGTGTAAATATTTGAATGACCATAAGATTCAACAACTGAGACATAAACTGAACAAGTTCCACAGACATGTGACTAACAGAACTGGAATAATGTGTCCCTGAACAAAGGGGGGTCAAAATCAAAAGTAACAGTCAGTATCTGGCGTGGCCACCAGCTGCATTAAGTAGTGCAGTTCATCTCCTCCTCATGGACTGCACCAGATTTGCCAGTTCTTGCTGTGAGATGTTACTCCACTCATCCACCAAGGCACCTGCAATTTTCCAGACATGTTTGGGGGGAATGGCCCTAGCCTTCACTCTCCAATCCAACAGGTCCCAGACGTGCTCAATGGGATTGAGATCCGGGCTCTTCTCTGGCTATGGCAGAACACTGACATTCCTGTCTTGCAGGAAATCACGCACAGAACGAGCAGTATGGCTGGTGGCATTGTCAGTCCCACAAGCCATCATGTCAGGATGAGCACCACATGAGGGAGGAGGATGTCTTCCCTGTAACACACAGCATTGAGATTGCCCGCAATGACAACAAGCTCAGTCCGATGATGCTGTGACACACCACCCCAGACCATGACAGACCCTCCACCTCCAAATCGATCCTGCTCCAGAGTACACGCCTCGGTGTAACGCTCATTCCTTCGACGATAAACGCAAATCTGACCATCACCTCTGGTGAGACAAAACCGCGACTCGTCATTGAAGAGCACTTTTTGCCAGTCCTGTCTGGTCCAGCAATGGTGGGTTTGTGCCCATAGGCAACGTTGTTGCCGATGACGTCTGGTTAGGACCTGCCTTATAACAGGCCTACAAGCCCTCAGTCCAGCCTCTCTCAGCATATTGCGGACAGTCTAAGCACTAATGGAGGGATTGTGCATTCCTGGTGTAACTCGGGCAGTTGTTGTTGCCATCCTGTACTTGTCCCGCAGGTGTGATCGTTGGATGTACCGATCCTGTGCAGGTGTTGTTACACGTGGTCTGCCACTGCGAGGACTGTCTCAGGCATCTCACAGTACGGATATTGCAATTTATTGCCCTGGCCACATCTACAGTCCTCATGCCTCCTTGCAGCATGACTAAGGCACGTTCACGCAGATGAGCAGAGACACTGGGCATCTTTCTTTTGGTGTTTTTTTAGAGTCAGTAGAAAGGCCTCTTTAGTGTTCTAAGTTTTCATAACTGTGACCTTAATTGGCTACCGTCTGTAAGCGGTGTTTAAACCCTTTACAATGAAGATCTGTGAAGTTATTTGGATTGAAAGACGGGATCCATGAAAAAGGGACGTTTCTTTTTTCGCTGAGTTTGTGACTTCTACACACATTCAATGCATTGACAAAGTCATACTTTCCCCATAGCTTTTGACCATACACACAAACAGTACATTCTAGCAAATTACACACTATGAAAACCTAACCATGGTCTGAGTTATTATAGAAAGAATATAATTACAGAAATGGGCATTTATTTATTTTTTACAAAGAATATAATCACAGAATTCCGTTTTTTTTATTTTATACTCATAACCACAAGCCAGTAACACACAACCACATTCATATTGTAGTATGCATCAATACTCTGTCAGTGGACAGGAGTAAAACTTGAAGTAACAGGAAGATTTGTCCAAGACATTGTCAAGATAAGATGCTGATGAAACAGATGTGATTTTTGAGCATATTTGTATATACTGTATGTTTGTGGCGTACGTGCATGTTTGTGGCGTATGATATACTGTCTGTTTATGTGTGTGTAAGTGTGCATATGTGCTATCTGAGGTCATTGTTTTGGTAACGACTGTATGGGGATGGGACTGGCTCTCCCGAAAGGAGTCTTCTGAGGAGGCCACTTTAGAATTTGTCTACTCTCACGTTACACCAATCGTCATCTTAGCTGTTTTTGTCTTGAGAGTCTCCAACTTTTTGGATCCTCCTGGAACAAGACACGAATGGCACCAATCATCTTTGGAGGATTCAGGGCCCCGTATAAGGACTGATGCTGGGACATGCTATCCAAACCGTACCCCCATTTTGCCCAGTTTTCACACTGAATCCATGGACTGGTTTGTGGTCAGAAGAACCAGTGACATGGATATTAGCTCCAGGTTTTACACATACAAGGTCTTTAGGACTCACTTCTTGATTACCATCCTCCCAGGATGCTGTGACTTCATTTATTTTCAACTCCTGTGTCAAATGGAAATGTGTAATAAATATGGTTTAGAATGCATGTCAGAACTCCCAAACTTCTGCTGCTACTGGTCTCTCATCTCTGGTCTCTCAGTTCAACATGTGAGCTGATTCACACTCGGTTTGTACAGCTGATATGCAACACATCTGACACATCCAGGGGTATGGTTAGAACCCTAACCCAACTCAAAATGGCAATTTAGTCCAACTCAAAACGGGTAGGATTTGACGATAACAAAACGCACACAATGTAGCACTTGGTTCATCTGGTTTTACTATGGCACTTTATACATGTCACATTACAAAGTCAACATTCGGGGTTTATTGGTTTACATAGCACAGTAAAAGATTAAGAACACATTGCATGTTAAAAAGAGAACCGGATTAGAATTGGTGGAAAGGAGGATCTGTTGATAGTTTATCAGTTCTCCACAATTTAACAAGACTTGAAGTCCACGCACACCTACACACACACGCACGAAACCACCCACACCCACACACAAAGAAAGAGCACAGAGCTATGATGCCTCTAATCAAAGATCACCAGTAGCTCAGAGCGACAGAGCCAATATACCTTTCTGACTGCTTCAGTCAAGTAACAACAGTTTGACTAGCGCGAGTCATTGTTTCTTTCTTGTGTATTACCTTGTAACCTTGAACTGGCTTCTAACATTGTTTCTGTAAACACCAAGGTAACGTAAAAGAAACACGTCACATCTGTGTGTATTTATAATGACGGCTTGAACCCACAATCACACTTGGAGCAGGCCAACCCACAATCACACTTGGAGCAGGCCAACCCACAATCACACTTGGAGCAGGCCAACCCACAATCACACTTGGAGCAGGCCAACCCACAATCACACTTGGAGCAGGCCAACCCGCAATCACACTTGGAGCAGGCCAACCCGCAATCACACTTGGAGCAGGCCAACCCACAATCACACTTGGAGCAGGCCAACCCACAATCACACTTGGAGCAGGCCAACCCGCAATCACACTTGGAGCAGGCCAACCCGCAATCACACTTGGAGCAGGCCAACCCGCAATCACACTTGGAGCAGGCCAACCCACAATCACACTTGGATGAGTCCATATCCCACTAATCCCAGAGTCCTCACCTGTAGATAAATACTCATACAGAACAATTTAACAAGGACCCTGATTGTCAAGATGGACCATAGAACACCCCCCTCCCCAAAACCCTATTACCCACACTGCACCTGCATCTTTAAACGTGTCTGATGTCAGCTATACAAAGGGCATTCCTATCTACACAAAAAGGAGCATAGCATGTTTTAGTGCACTTGTGTGTGTACATGACATCCACACACCCAGTGTCTCAGAATTGAAGTAATTCACACCTACTGTAGATTAGACCGGATTAGACACTTAGGGTCGAAGTTCAACAGGTTGCATTGAAGTGCTATGAGCTCGTTCGTTGGCACGGTAGGATTTGCATGTGCAATATTTACATCTGCGATTAAATAATTCAACTGTCGTGCACTTCCTTAAAACACATCCAAGTCATAAAATAATTGATCAAAAAAAGCATTATGAAATAATATTCTATTTCACATTCCATATTTCTGTACCGTTACATCTATACTACTGTACTATTTACAGAGTGTGTTGGTTAATAATACTATGTATGTATTTATACTCCTTCTCCAGGTATAATGGAAGCAGGTGGATTGGATTTTGGATAACATTTCAATAACATAATAACAATGGCTAGGCCTCACTCAGAATGCATTGTATCAACGAGCAACGGAAATAGGCAAGGAAACACTAAGTGAGGAAACCTTACAAAACAGTCATGTTGTCTTTGTGAAGGAATTGTGTTTCCTGCAGGATTCCTGTATCCATTTTTTGATTTGAAGTCACTTTGGATAAAAATGTGTGTTAAATGGCATATACATGTATTATTATATTAAGGGGAAACTCAAGTACTCGACACTGCAGGCCAAAGAAAGCTACAGATGATACTCCACATGGGGCCACAATAAAGATGTCTGTATGTTTGTCTGACTGGCTGACTGGCTGACTGATTGACTGGCTGACTGATTGACTGGCTGACTGATTGACTGGCTGAGTGACATAAATAATACAACAAAAAAATATATATATATGAAAACCCGAATTTGAACAATGGATTGCATGTACTGTACATGTGTGGGTGGGGCGGGGGTGTGTGTGTGTGTGTGGGTGGGGCGGGGGTGTGTGTGTGTGTGGGTGGGGCAGGGGTGTGTGTGTGTGTGTGTGTGTGTGTGGGTGGGTGGGGCGGGGGTGTGTGTGTGTGTGGGTGGGGGTGGGTGTGTGTGTGTGTGGGTGGGGTGGGGCTGTGTGGGTGGGGTGGGGGTGTGTGTGTGTGGGGTGGGGGGGGCAGCCAGGACAACAGTCTTTCCCTCTGAACATCTCAAACACAGAAATGTTCCAAAGGGTTTTGCCACATGCCCTCCTCCCATAGTGCCAGTGTGTGGCTGGCCCAGCATCAGGTATCAGGACAGGTTTTGGGGCAGTATCCTCCACACCCCACAAGCTGGCCCATTGAGCCAAGGGGAAGGGATCCAGGAGATCAGGAAAGGGATGAGGGGGTAGGATAGGGTTCCTGCTGGAAGAAGGGCTGGGGGCTGTGATGCCCCCTCTGGAGAGTGGTGGTTGGGGAAAGGGGGGTTAGGTTCGCACCCAGCAGAGGGGCACCCAGAAGGTCTCACGCTCCAGCCGCTCCAGAATGCCTCGGAGTTCTGTGCAGGCGCTGGCTGAGTCCTCCTTTATTAGGACCCGGTCGACCAGGTGGCCGTACTGTTGGTCCATCTGCTGGGCTGACTGACGCATTTCCTGCAGGTCCTCATCCTGACACGGACACACACACACACGGAGAGACACACGGACGGACGGACAGGAGAGACAGACAGACAGACAGACAGACAGACAGGATAATCAGACAGACAGACAGACAGGATAATCAGACAGACAGACAGACAGACATGATAATGAGGAAGAAGCATAAGAGTGAGTAAGGATATAAAGGTGATATCAGATTTTGGAGAGGAGAAAATAGGAAAGGAGAAAGCATGCCACCCAAAAAAGAAGATTGAGTAACAGAAAAAAGGTGAAATAACTCATTGATACATTCATATGAGCACATTTCAGACTCAGCTCACTGTAATTAACAAGAGACAGCAGGTCTCACCGTCACTCGCCCATGATCTCCCCCTGCTGGTGAGGTGGCAGCACTACGACGGCGTCTGCTCTCCGGGACGCGCGGCTTGACGAAGATGACATAGGGCTTGAACTCAGATGTCCGCAGCGTTTTCAAAGCCTAAGGGTCCAGGACACATTCAGACGCAATATCACACAGTCTGCGTTGGGTTGTCACACAGAGTGAACGGGGTTGAGAGAACAGATACTATCAGAGAAATGTCCTCTTGAGATGTCAGAGATGCTACGGATAACCGGGACAAGAGGATGTGGCAGCCTGCCTGACTCAAACAGAAAGTACTCTCACCAAGAGAACACAGGAGAAACGCCAGGGGCCGTCATAGAATAGGGTGTGACACAGGCTGCATGTGATAGCCGTGGTTATATTGTGCAGTGCATCGTGACAGAATGGGATATGCATCACTGTAGAGGATGTGCCTTGGCCCTACCTCTGGCTGCACGTCCACTAGGCACATCTTATTCTTGGCCTGTACAGAGCGGATGGCCTCTATACTGGTACCATACTGGTTCTCCTTGTACTCCCCATGCTCTATGAACCTGGACACACAGGACACAACTAAGCACGAAACAGACAAAACAAAGCAGAGGGACTACAGAGACGGACCGTAAATGGCTTCACAGATCAGCCATATGGCATCAAAGAGGACTCACTTGTTGCTCAGAGCGTCCGCGTCAAACGCCTGTTTGGTGACAAAGTGGTACTCCACCCCCTCCTTCTCATGAGGCTTCTTGGGCCTGGTGGTATCTGGAGACACAAGTGATAGGGGGAAAGGGAGAAGGCTGTGATTGTTTGACTGGTGTAGCAGTTCTTTACTAGGGTGTTGGAGTCGCCGTCAGTGTAGAAAGAAGAGGGTGCTGTTTAGAAGGTGTAACTCACGCGGTACGGCCACAGCATAGCGATGTGGGTTCTCTGCTATCACCTTCTGCTTCAGCTCATTGATACGAGCTCCAAGGGAGCCTTTTGTGCGAGTGAGAGAGAGAGAGAGAGAGAGAGAGAGAGAATGAGAGCATGAGAGCAAAAGAAAGAAAGGGAGAGAGAGAGGGTAGAGAGACAGAAAAAGAGAAAGAGAGAGAGGGTAGAGAGACAGAAAAAGAGAAAGAGAGAGAGGGTAGAGAGACAGAAAAAGAGAAAGAGAGAGAGGGTAGAGAGACAGAAAAAGAGAAAGAGAGAGAGGGTAGAGAGACAGAAAAAGAGAAAGAGAGAGAGGGTAGAGACAGAAAAAGAGAAAGAGAGAGAGGGTAGAGAGACAGAAAAAGAGAAAGAGAGAGAGGGTAGAGAGACAGAAAAAGAGAACGAGAGAGAGGGTAGAGAGACAGAAAAAGAGAAAGAGAGAGAGGGTAGAGAGACAGAAAAGAGAAAGAGAGAGGGTAGAGAGACAGAAAAAGAGAAAGAGGGTAGAGAGACAGAAAAAGAGAAAGAGAGAGAGGGTAGAGAGACAGAAAAAGAGAAAGAGAGAGGGTAGAGAGACAGAAAAGAGAAAGAGAGAGAGGGTAGAGAGACAGAAAAAGAGAAAGAGAGAGAGGGTAGAGAGACAGAAAAAGAGAAAGAGAGAGAGGGTAGAGAGACAGAAAAAGAGAAAGAGAGAGAGGGTAGAGAGACAGAAAAAGAGAAAGAGAGAGAAGGTAGAGAGACAGAAAAAGAGAACGAGAGAGAGGGTAGAGAGACAGAAAAAGAGAAAGAGAGAGAGGGTAGAGAGACAGAAAAAGAGAAAGAGAGAGGGTAGAGAGACAGAAAAGAGAAAGAGGGTAGAGACAGAAAAAGAGAAAGAGAGAGGGTAGAGAGACAGAAAAAGAGAAAGATAGAGAGGGTAGAGAGACAGAAAAGAGAACGAGAGAGAGGGTAGAGAGACAGAAAAAGAGAAAGCGAGAGAGGGTAGAGAGACAGAAAAAGAGAAAGAGAGAGGGTAGAGAGACAGAAAAGAGAAAGAGAGAGAGGGTAGAGAGACAGAAAAAGAGAACGAGAGAGAGGGTAGAGAGACAGAAAAAGAGAAAGAGAGAGAGGGTAGAGAGAGGGAGTGAAATAGAGTTATTTAAACATAACTATCAGGGACAAATAATCTATATTTGCTGAAAATAATCTGCATCAACATCAAGTTAAGTCCTCTGATAAGTTACAGGATGTGCCATTTGTTGTGCACTTTGATTAAGAAACATAAATAGCATTAGGTACTGTAGATCAGACCTCACAGGCCCACACAACTAGCTTGGTCAAGCAGACTAACTGCTTAAAATGAAAGAGAATATGTGCGGAGAGATTGGTCTGGTTCTCATAAGGCTACCACACAACTAGAGGAAGTTGCTGTTTGTAGCATTGGCCACTAGAGGGCCGTATCGTCAAAGTAGAATGACCACACATCCTGAAGCTGTTGTCATACCGATCAGAACCACCAGGCGGGGTCTCTCGTTGGGCCGGTGCTGGTAGCGAGTCACCTCCTCGTAGGTGGCAAAGTCTGGATCGGTGGGGTCGCGGGTGGCCCCTCCTCCGAGGGATCCTGACCGGTCCTTTCGGCTCAGACGGAAACTCCTCCTCAGACCCGCTACGCAGGCCAGGCAGGTGGGAGGGGCAGGGAGAGCAGGGTGAGGCAGGGAGGCAAAGGGTCAAAATGTCAGATATGATCATCCACTTAAGTGGTTTGATACACTGTCTAACACATGCTCTTTTTACATAATTACAACTGTATTCTCTAAGGCATGTTAGATAGCGCTTGTAGTTGTTCTCACTTGGCAATTAGTGTTGCTGACAAACATTTTGAACGCACAACACCAGTATCACGTCACATCAGGACATCATATCAGGCTATCATGCAAATCAAACCCCAACATAAGCATGACATTATTCTTTGTTGGATTATTAGGTGTTGGTTATTGAATAACAAAGAATGTGCAACCCTTGATAATCATGCATTAAAACCCCAGTGAACCGTGTGACCATTCAAATACTGGTGGTAAACTGGGATTCGTCGTTAATCCGTGAGTGATCCTACAGGTTTGACAGCCTGACCCGTGCTTATCTCTAAGGTAAATGGGCTGCCAGCAGCATTGTGAGATATTGACTGAATCTGCTCATTTACAAGCATGTGTCCAACACATATCAATCACATGCAGCTAATATCTGACCAAGGGGTTTGGCAGCTCCACTTTGACTGTGAGAAATAAGCTCTGGGACTGAGAGTGAAGCTAACACACTTCTGCTATTAATATCAAGCTCATGCCTCTCCTTTCTCTTTTCATAGGAGACTTGGCTTCAACTCAACGAACGACTAGTAATACTACAGTGAGGACAAAAGATACATTAGCCTTGATAGAATTGGAAGGACAATGGTCTGGTTTGTAACACATGTAAGAGTATACAGTACAACGGAGACATGCTGCTTGACAGAGGGCTACAGGAGTGGACAGGGAGGGATGGGGCAGCCTGACTCTGGAGACCACAGTGTAGTGGGAGTGACACCCACGCACACACAGACACGCACACACAGTGTCTCCAGGCCCATGGGTGCCCATCCCCCCCCTGCCTGCGGACAGTGGGGATACCTGAGGGAACAAGCCGGTAACAGTACCTGAATAAAATTCCCAGGAAAACACCTGGCCACAGGAGGGCGCCACTGCTTTACACTTAGGAGAGACTATAACTGGCATTAGAGCATCACACAACCCAGCCTCGCGCCTCAGTCTCCACACAGGGTGAAACAAGCAGCAAAACGTGTCTGGTTGGTTGAGTGTGCAATGCGTCCAATGCAGCAGGACCCTCGTGGGGGTGAGGGTAGGATGGGGTGCACCAGCCATAGCAGCAGAGGCAAGAGGGGAGTCTCAGGAGGATCCAAACACTGCTTAGTTTGGGGCAGGGCAAGGGTGCTGAGTTTAATCTCCATATATAAGGAGTAACCTGATTGGTTGACGGCCGTATTCTGTGTCATTATGAAGGTATACAATCATGTAGAATAATGCAGTTGGTCTTATTGCCATGGGAGGGCAGTGTTTGACTGTCGGCTGTGTTCAGATCCTTCCGTGTGCTTTGCTTTTCATTCCAACAGTTTCTGGGGTATGGGATGAGGCCTCAAGGTCATGTAGGGGTGAAGGAGGCAAGGGGAGGACAGTGGAAGGAGGGGAGGCCAGTGGGAGGGCAGCAGGGGGCTGAGGATGACGGGGAAAGCGTTATATTGTGGTGCCAATGCAATTTCAGTCTGGATGCAAACTGTATTTACCACGGTCGGTAGCTTGAGGGTTGAATCCAATTGATGACACTCATTAGCAAGTAGTAACCATTTCTGAATGCCCTGAAATGATTGCTACTCTGGTGTCTGGGGAACGGATACTGATCCTAAGATGTGTTAATACTCTGACAGAGACACATAGCAGCCATGTGTCAATGTCTACTGGACTGTTTCAAGTCTGGTACTCGCGCTCTATCACACCCTCTTAAGCACTTTTCTCATTACACTAATTAGGTAACGAGACCGATTTGTTATCGACACCTGAAGGAGTGAGAAACTAAACTCCCCTCTTTCATATTGAGCTGGAAAATCTGGTGCTGGAGCGCACTCTCTCCTTCAGTACTAGTCTTCCCTGTCAAATGACCTGGGATCAGTTCCGTCTCCTCTCAGCATTGTCTCTCCCCAC